>NC_053023.1:595843050-596051505 GCF_003073215.2 Triticum urartu | reverse complement strand
AGTGTAAGAGTATGACATATATTTTCATAGTATTTAGGTTTGGTCTACGTAAATCTGAAGTAAGAACATTTGTTGCATTGCTGAAATGTAAACCTTCCACTCATGCAATGCGATTCTTCCAACATGAACGGATACGCGGGCAAACTACCTTCCCAAATTAAAGTTTTTTTAGTGAAAGGAAATGCTACAGTTACTACAAACTAGTTTTGCACTCGAAATTGGGTCAAAGTAACTCCAGCAACTTATCTTTTATCCAGTAAAATGATTCAAGCATTTCATTTTGCAGTGCAACTTCGCATATGTTATGCTTGTGTTTGGCCAGAATTTTCAGGTATTGTTATTTCCTTTCTCGCTTTTATAAACTTATAGCATACATTCATTTGCCAGATTAAGGCATCCAGAAGACAAGAATAATATGTACTCCCTCTGTCCCATAATATAAGATCTTATTACATTTAATTTGCTCACAAATTGGATGTAATAAGATCTTATATTATGGGACGGACGGAGGGAGTGCTTTAAACGATAGTACCTTCAGTTATCCAATTGTGGGCCCTAAAAGGGCAAGGATAGTGTTAGTTTGCATAGTTTATCTTCTCAAATGAGGATAACATTCAAATTTCAACTGAAAATAATATGCACCAGAGCAACATAGCTGAAATAATGTGCACTAGCTGAAAAATGAGGTTTGAAAGTGTAACTTTATCCTTTGTACTTATAGTTCACCAACTGGTTTTAATATTTAACGATGCTGAATCTGATATTAGAGCCTGGAAAACTGGCAAGATGCACACACTTCTCATCTTCAAATGCATGCTACCTAGTTACATTTTCTTTTTGAGATCATGCAGAGCTACCATGTAAATATATTTGGAAGAAGAGTTTTATTAAGCCAATGCATTATGCGGGGCAGAACCATCTGTGTAATTAAAAGGAACGAACACTAAATGAAAATCAGCAAATGACCTAAAGCTAGAGGTAGCCACCAAGCCCTTTGGCTCCAGCTGCAACTCAATATACCTGTTGTGGTGTTGCCTGAAGGGTCTAACAGCAATTGAGCCAGCTAATACTTAACAATTGGATTGTTACCAGTTATGAAATTGCTAAAAAATGCTCAGGCTTCACTATTCATGATGGCTACTATTATAATGACAGGTTATATCTATTCTCACACTAGCGGGGTCCATTTCACATGACAAGAATTTGGTTCTTGAGGAAGCATTCAATCAAAATATGCTTGGCGCATTCCTTGTGGTAAGATCATGTCTCGTTATTCTTATTGCTGATGCCAAAATGGGATGTACTCCCTCGGTTTCAAAATAGATGACTCAACTTTGTACTACCGTTCCAAAATAGATGACTCAACTTTGTTCTAATTAGTACAAAGATGAGTCATCTATGGTACAAAGTTGAGTCATCTATTTTCGAACGGAGGGAGTACAACTAATAGGATTGAATTGTCAAATTTTAGCAGACATGTACCTCTTTAAGCGGTCAGTGTAAAGAAGCTGATATTTACATGCTCTTGCAGGCAAATATCCTAACTGGTCTAGTAAATCTCTCAGTTGACACGCTTTCGGCCTCTCCCCTCGCTGCCTTCATGATTTTGGTAGCATACACCTTTACTTTGTGCATGCTTACTGGTCTTGCTCAGTTTTCTGGTGTTAGGATAAAATTTTGGTGAATATGGATTTTGTCTATCTAGTACTGTACGAGTAGGGCGTTTTGGTGACCGAGCTCCATGGAGCCCTTTATTTTTGAAAAATTCAAAATTCAAACTTTTTGACTTCAAAAAATTCTGAAAATAAATATGTAACTATACACGGATGAAATGCATGTGTGTGTAAAAATTCAAGATGAAATACTTCGAAATGCGACCTATAGAAAAAAGACAAATTTCTGGACTTTGAGGATGAATAGTAACATGTGTTAAAAGGCCTCAGATTTGTCTTTTTTGCACAGCCTTCATTTCAACGTATTTCGTCCTAAAAATTTACACACATGTGTGTTATGCCTCCATGTATATCTGTAATTTTTTTCAGATTTTTTTGAATTGTAAAAATATGAATTTTCATGATTTTGGTGTTTTTCAAAAACCGGCCTCCATGGAGGCCGAGCTCCAAAAGGCATTTTCGGTACTGTACTTTGTATGTATGGAGTATCTAATCTTGATTTTGAGGAAGACACGTTTGTGTATTGAAACCGAGCCCTAAGGGCTCGTATGTGGTCAATTACCAAAGCCCTACCCATTGTAGGTGGTATATGAATCAAGATGAGTGTTGTTTATTCACACAGTACTCTGATATCCAATCTACTCCCTCAGTACCATAATATATATCGTTTTAGCAGTTTAATTTGAGCTGCTAAAACCACATATATTATGGTACAGAGGAAGTAATAAAGAGAATAATCCTTAAATGTTCCACTTTGTTGCAAATTGAGCAAACCCATCACTAAACTTCCTACTGTGTTATTGTTCACTCGAGGTCCAAATGGCCCTGAGTCAAGATAAGCCGCAAATCGGTTGTTGATCAGGACTAGGTGGGGGGCCTGTCCAGGGCCTAGATATTGGCATTGGCTTTTTTACGAACGGCCTGGATATCTCTTTGTTCCAAGTGGTTCAGAAGCCCTATCTCACGCGTCGTAGCGTTGTATGTGCTGCAGTCCCGACTTGTCTCCGTTCTTAGACCCCGTTTGAAAGTTGAAACAGAGGAAGATAATAGGAATTTTGGAGAATCGTATTCCTACAGAAAAACATATTCAGCTGGTGCCGTTTGAAACAAAGGAATGGCTCACCAAGGATCCTATGGAACAGGGCAATGCAAAGGAATTTTGGAGGAAAAGACGTCGTGTTTTCTCTCGATGTGTCTGTAGAATCGTAACCATAGAATATGACCCTAATCGAAATGCATACATTTGTCTCATACACTATGGGGATGGTGAGAAGAGATATATTTTACATCCCAGAGGGGCTATAATTGCAGATACTGTTGTTTCTGGTACAAAAAGTTTCTATATCAATGGGAAATGCCCTATCTTTTAGTGCGGTTTGAACTATTGATTTACGTAATTGGAAGTTACCAATCAGGTTTACGACGGAACCTAGAAATCGATCACCGATCCAATTTGACTGTGGATTCGTGCGTTTTACTTATATATCATACCAATGTAAAAAGACCCAAAGAGACAGATCCAATTAATCTCGGCCATCGAATTATGTCAATCCAATGACCTAGATTGCTTCAATGTTGAGTGCTCAACACATTTAGCGTGCAGTTAATTTCATGCCAAAAATAGTGCTAATCACATAATAACACGCAAATAATATCCTATTTATATCCGTATGCATTTAATATACTTTCAAATTAATGTACATTGCACGTACACGTTGACTAGTGGTGTCCAAGTAGCAAGTCTGGTGTTCTCTTGTGTTTTGGATTCCGGTGAGAATTTAGGTTAGAACCGAGTTCCAAATGGGGTGTTTATGTGGTGTCAATCCGAGTAAGAACAGTAGAGGGAGAGGCGAGAAAGTGAGGGGTCAGCACTCACAGAACGTATCCTGTGCACCCGAGCGACTCCTGCACCAGGTGCTCCAATGTAACATGAGCCCTTGGATTAAAAATAGAGGGACATGATGCAGTACTGGTATATTTTACAGAACAGACCTTTAAGTCTAACTAAATCGAGCGAATCTACATCCCAAACCCAGTTTTGTTCATCCCCTCTCCTGTACCACTGCTCGAACGAATCTGTTTCTTCCTTTCTTTTTGCAAGAGATGCTTTAACTTATTGTTGACCAACAAATCTGCTATCTGGCTATTCTGTGGAAAGGAATGATAATCCCCAAATCTGCTTACGAAACTGCCTCACGTACGATCAAAATGTCATACGATTTATACGACAAGAGACAGGCCCGTTTCCCAAGGTCTGGGCCCACCACACCAGATGAGTCTTGTCGTACGAAGATCGTACCGAATTTGATCATACGTATAGCAGCTCTCATCTGCTTACCTATATGATAGAATTAAGAGGCGCTTTGTATGACAGTGTTAATAATTACATATCAAGTGTCATAATCATGGAGAAGTTGCACCAAAGTGGCTACGTCCAGGCTACAATTGGCTCAAGGAAGATTAATCAAATCAGGATACACACTGTACAAAGTCCTGAAAATTTAACAGTATCATATTTCAATTTCTGTACACCACTGACAGTCGGATTCAAACATTGTGCACATGTATATGATGTAATATATTTCACAATGATAGCTTTGTTGTACAGAATTCTTGAACAGAAGGCCCACTGTGCTCTATTATCAACCACTTCACTACAAGAGATACTACATTACATGTCAGATGCCAACATATCCTGACTTAAGCAATAGCTTGAGCACCATGCAGCTCCCATCGTCATCTGACGGCGACATCTTGGCTGGCTGAAAAAGACAAAGTGGATGCAACTACAAAGCAAACTTTTTTCCCTCTGAAGATGAGCTTGCAGCTGAACATGCAGACAGTACGTGAAAAATAGGAACACCATGTATTTTGTAGAAACATATTCAAGATGAAAGGTCAACAAAATTATCTGGTTGGATAAGAATAAACTTTATGCTAAAGACCACGTCAATGATACTGCTTAAGATTTTGTACTTGATCATGGCTCTTACTCCTAAAATCATTGCTGAGTGTTGATTACAAAAAAATTGTTCTTACTTGCTGTCATTAGAAAAAAAGAAGGGCACACCTCTTGCTTTCATTTTATTCAAATGAAACTTGAAAGTGTGATTTTCTCGGATGTGAGCACAGGAGCAAGCATCAAACGTGGTACAGAAACAGATGAACAAAAAAAAAACAATAGCCACAGGTCAGCCAGAATACAAGCTGAATCAACAGCCAAATAAATGTCGCCAAGTAGGATCGCTTGAAGATTAAACATGAGCGAAGATGGGAAATCGCAGCACGGTTCCCTCTGGTTGTGTTCTAGGACATCATTAACACTGACGCAGGGGCCTCGAACTAGCTTGCATATAAAAAATTTGTGAGATGACTCTAGGGATGTACGCTCTATCAGTATTGTTGATTTTAAAGCATTGTTAGAATGCGGATTGCAACAAGTAAAAAATCATGAATAAGAAGAACTAGTACAGATTTCAGAAAGGTAAACTGGACATCAAAGCGGAGTTTCAATTTAAGAATCAACAAATTGAATCAAAAGAACACACAGCAAAATATAATCTACTCCAGGTATGTACGCTGACTCGCTCATAACCGTTTTTCACATAGTCATAAAATTTATGCACAACTCTTACATTATAGGCTCCAGTAGATATGAAAACTGTTTACGAATTAAGTATGGGAACAAGGAGCACAGCTCTTTGCCTGATTGATTTATAGTCCATTCCTGCAATTGGGGGGAATTGATAGATGGGAAGAAAAGTAACACTCCAGATAATTGAATAGGAGGTCATACCCTGGATACTTTAAGCTGGAGAAGATGGCCGGCTTATTTGTGATGGCTGGGTTGACATTGCCCGGACCTACAGCACGGTGGCGCTACATGTACGCGCTCGCCGGTGGCGCGGCCGTTTCAGGGGAGAGGAGGGGCGCTGGCAGTGGCGTACCCAGGGGGTGTGCCATGGCACACCCAGATTTTTGGAAGATATTTTTTCACCATGTCAAAATTAGCTTATTTTTAATGCCCATGCAAGCTAATTGCAATAGACTTCAGTTTTCTTAACGTGTGCACATCCTCCATTTTATTTCTAGGTCCGCCACTGGGCGCTGGTGCTTGTACGAAGCTGGACTAGGTACAGGACACAAGAGGGTGGAGGTCAAGTGGCCCAGCAAAGGGTGGAGGGAGGGGAGAGAGGCGACGGAGCAAATTGCTAACCCTAGCTTGCAAATCGTTGGTGTACTGGTACAGAAGGGAGCAGAGCGAAGGGAAGAAGACGATGGGATCATAGAAGGACTGCGTGCGCAGTTGAATAATTTTACAAGGTCCATTGTGTGAAATGTACCAGCTGCCACCTTATACTAAACATCCAGTCCGTCTGTTCTCTATCAAGTGGCCTAGAATCAGCCGGCGCATTTGTAGCACCAATTCAGCCGGTGCACAGGATACGTGGTAGTGAAGTCAGCGAGAGAAGGAAAACCCCAACAAAAAGGAAAAGTTGCTATAGTTTTTGGAACAACTTTTTTTGACCCGTGGAACAGTTTTTTTAAAGTCAAGTATTCCTCTTTAATGAAGAAACAACGTAGGATGGTTACCTGCATCATTTTTTTCCCTTTTACACACTTTGTCCTGGTTGGGTCTGGTTGAGCATATGCAGGCAAAAAATCAACATCTGCGTGTTGATTGGTTGCCTGCATCTCCTCTCCCCGCATCGTAGCACCGCCTCTATGCATCGTGTTTGGTTGCTCGTATTGGTTGTGCTCATACTAGTGCACTTTGTTTGGTTGCATGGACATGATTAAGAGTTAACAACTACACATAACACACAGTGTTACACGGCGGAAGGCCGCGGTCAAACTAAACACGTTGTCCAACCGCACACGCCTGGTCGTTGCACTCCACTGACTTGCCGCCAGCACCGCCGGCCGGCTTCCCGCCCTTGCTCGACCCGTCCGACTCGGCCCTCTGTGTGCCATCCTGGTGGTCGGACGTGAATGCGACCTCGACGATATCATATGGCGCCACCGGCGGGACTTCTTCGGCGCCGATAGCCGCTCTATGGCCCTTTGTGTTGAGCGGGTTGATCCAGCTGAAGGTGGCCAACGAGAGCCACGACACCGTCTCGTACGACGTTGCCGCAACGACATGATCAGGCGCACCGCCCCGCTCCTCGTTGGACACGAACGCCGAATCACCGAGGCCGCTGGAGCCGTTGATTGCGAAGTATAGCAGAGGATGCAATAGGACAAGCACGGCGGACATGATGGGGCCATCGGGAAGGATGGGCTCACCTGCCACGAAGCGCGCGAAGCCAGAGAAGAGGGTGGCGAGCAGCGCCGTCCCAAGCTAGAAGATGTGGAGGTGCGGCGAGTGGGCGCGCGCGGCCCTGACTTTCTCCACCACGAGGAAGGCGCGCTGGACCACGACCCACTCGCCCCGGCCCTGCCCACGGGGAGGAGCAGGAACAAGAGCATGAGCAGCACGAGCGACGCGGCGGCCTACACCGAGGACGGGGAGCAGGCCGTGGTGGCCATCCACCACAGGGTAGAGGAGGAGGGCCTCGGCATGGCGGAGGCGCCACGGCGGAAGAAGAGACGCCGTCGCCGCAGAGGTCGAACATGTGCAACGAATTTGACACGAAATTCACCCAAAATAGCTCCAAACATGAACACGAAACTAAGCATTTACGGTCCATGAAACTAGAAACCTTAAGATAGATGTGCATCTTTTTTGTGTAGAGCTTATCTCAAATCGAAGCATCATTGTGTAGATCGAAAGGGAGGAGGAAGAAGGGGATTAGAGGAGGCAGGAGAAGATAGCACATACATGCTGTACAGTAGCTTGCACCCCTCTTGTATCCTCTCATGCAACGGGTCCCACTACTTGCGCTCGATCTGGCTTGTCTCAGGCTGGCTCGCAAAAAACGGCCGATTCAGCCGTTCCTTCAGAGTCAGGCCCAGAGCTGCTTTGAGGTTCGTGCAAGTCAGAAACCAGGTGCAGCCCAGGCAACCAAACAGGCCAATTTCTTCCCATGAGGCCTGGCTGGACCTAATGCAGCCTACCAAACACATCCATATATGTTCCCTTCGTTTCAAAATAAGTGGTGTGGTTCGAATTAAAACCACGACAAAGCCTGAAGGCGGACTCGTTTGCTACACACGTCATCTGAGATCTGACATCCTTGCTGAATAGCCTTGATCACTCCTTCACAAAGCAATTTTTGCCTTGCTGCCATTAGATCATATGCTAGCGGTAGTCCTTCTCGACATGTTTCAAGGATTTCTCGGTCCATAAGACCAACAAAGGTGATACTCGAAGCACGCGTAAAAATGTCTTCTCTATTATGGTGACTACCCCACCTTAGCCTTTGTTGTCTTTCTTCCCGACTGTTGCATATACATTTAAACTGTTTGAACTGTTGGACTTGCCTTTAGGGTTAAAAAAATCTCCCACGTATGATACAGCTTTGACGAGACAAAATGGCTAACATGCCACCCAACACCACCGCCATCTCTGTGTGGTGGCAGCTAAGAGAGTGGGGGAGGAAGAAGGTGGTGACAATGTGTTGGCGCTAAGTCGTAGCTGCACGACAAGTGTCAGCGATGGCACATGCTGGGCGGCGTAAAGGTATAATGTTTCTCTAAGACTCTGTGGTGGATGAAGTCAGAGTTGCCGACGGTTGGCAATGTTTAGGATGTGTTCGTTTGGGTTGTCTCGTTTGGTTTGATACAATGATGTTTTTCTTTTACACGTCGGTGGCGCTAAGACGTGGAGCAAGAGTCGGTGAGTCGAAGGCACTTGATGATGATGGCAATGACACTGATGAGCAACATTGAGGGTTGGAGCTTGCACTTTGTATCTAGTTTGGCTTGTTCGGGTATATGCTGGGCCTGGCTTGTTGGGGCCAAGGCTGTAAGGTTTGCACCTGATTTTTGCTAATTAATTGGACAACTTTCTTGTGCTTTAATGGAAAGGGGTGAGAGCACGGTTGAAAAAAAACTCTCATATGCTCAATTAATCTAGAAAAAAGGGAAAAAACCCTTGGATGGGTCTTGTGCAAGCCTTACTAAGGGCCAGTTTTTTTCGGCGATTCTTCCAGAATCGGCTGGGCTTTGGGCCTAACCGGTTAACGGCTACCACGAAAAAAGAGCGCACGCAAAGAGAGAGCGCCTACTCGGCGCCTTCAGCGCCGCTTGACGTGACGGCGCTCACTGAAGCAACCTGGTGGGCCGGCCCACGAATACACAACGTTGCAATCTATATATATAGCACGAAAAAATGACCGCCAAATGTCGTCCTGGTGCGGAATCGGACCCGTACCTCTTACCTCACGTCCATGGTTAGCAAACCACTAGAGCAAGTGGCTCTTTTCGAAATAATCTAGCGCGACACGGTGTAACAACAGAATACTATTGACACGCTATTTATTTCAAGTACATTGTCACGTAGGTTTTTGATTTATTTGAAAACATTTTACAAAAAACGTTATTTATTTTGAAAAAATGTGAACAAAATCTGAAACTTGCCATATTTAAAAAATAGTCACGAATTAGAAAAATGTTCATGTATTCAAAAAAGTTCACGAATTCAAAAAGTGTATGTAAATTGAAAAAGTTCATCTATTTTATAAAATGTTCGAAAAATCTAAAAAAAGTTCATCGATATTAAAAAAAATCATCAATTCTCAAAAAAAGTTCATCGAATTTCAAAACAGTTCAATAATTTTCGAAAAAGTTCACAAAATTTGAAAAAAAATCATCAATTTTGAAAAAAAATTCACCTAATTTCAAAACAGTTCACCAATTTAAAAAAAAGTTCACAAAAATTGGAAAAAATCAGTAATTTTGAAAAAAATCATCGATTCACAAAAAAAGTTCATCATTTTAGAAAAAAATTCCGTTTTTTCAAAAATGTTCAAAAAATACGCAAAAATTCATCGATTTTGAAAAGGAGTTGAAAAAGTTCATTAAATGCTGGAAAAAGTTCATCCATTTTGAAAAAAGTATTTCAATTTAAAAAAAGAAAAACAAACAAAATCGTTCCAATAAAAAAGAAATACGAAAAAATAATAAAAAGTACGAAGAAGAAAAGAAGTAAAAGTGCAGAACTGAACGAATCAAGTTTTGTTTTTGAGACAAACTGAACGAATCAGGTGTTAGTGGTGGGATGGTTAGCGCAACTTATGTTTGATGAGGGGCCACTGCTACAAATCATCCGGATGATGTTTAGCAGAATTAAACCGCCCCTAGAGCTGTCCGATCTAGACGCTCACAGCCGCAGGATGAGGCAGCTCCTCCATGGCAGCAGCACCACACAGAAGCTCCCCATGGCAGCCCTGCGCAACACCGCCGGCGCCCGCCATCGCTCCATTGCAGCTCCGTCGGCGCTTGATTGCAACGTCGGCGAAGCTTCAACGGCCCTCCGGCGCTTTAATACAACTCCGACGACGCTTCATTGCAGCTCCGGTGACGCTTCACTGCAGCTCCGGCGACGCTTCAACGACCCCGCGTGCTTCACTACAGCTCCGGCGGCCCCCCGACGATGCTTCATCGCAACACCGGCGAGCCCCCTCTGCTTCACCGGCTGTTGCAGCCCCGCATCGTCGAGCGGTTGAGCTTGTTGATGTTTTGCACCTCCTCCTCGGCCTCCCTATTGCAGCAAGTGCGGCGAGAGGCTCCGCCTTGAGACACCATCAACGGCTGCAGCACCTCGCCGGACCCCTCACATCGCTGCCCACACCATGAGAAAAAATCAGCATGTGCGGCCATGACGGGATGAAGCAGAATCGGGCGGGGATGAAGCAAGGAGATGGCGAGGTGTGAAGCAGGAGAGGTGCGGCCATGGCGGGATGAACCAGGGAGACGGAGCAGGCAGGGATGAACCAAGGAGATGCGGGATCAAAGTAGGAGAGATGGGCCATGGCGAGCTTGCGGGGATGGTGGCTATGGCGTCCAAAAAGGAATGAGGCTGGAGGAAACGTGTGGATGGCCTGAAGATAACGCTAGGAGGTGGGGCGGTGGGCGGGCGCCACAAGGGACACGTGTCAAGCGAGTGTGACGGTTTAAGTTTCGTTGTTATCAGTCGGCTTAAAACAAACGTTTTCCTTGATGAGGAGGTCGCAGGTTCGATACCTTGTCTGCCGCGAATTTTTTGCGTGAGAAACAGAAGAAGAAAAGCGAAGGTGGGCCGGCCCAGGGCGACGCGATTGAGGAGAGGGGGGTACGCGCCCGATTGCGGGAATAACTAAGGGCTAGTTTGGTTGGAGGCCTGGACAATGTGCCTGGAAAAAATCATTGCCTGGACGAAGCCTGAGATGGTAGACGTTTTTCGCCTGGCCAGGCTAACCTGGCGCCTACTTGTTTGGTTCCCCTCCTCGCCTGTTGCTTTGTCCTTTAGTGGTTATAAAATATTCCTAATGCCACCAACGTCCCTTGATTAGCTTCAGGCACACAGCCAGGCATGGAAAACGGGAAGCCTGGGCCAGGCTGATCACACTGCCTGGGTTGGGAAATATTATTTTATTAGACTTTTTTAATCGGGCCACGCACTACTCTTTTCTACCAGGGTACCTACCAAACGACAGCCAGGCAGGAACCAGGCACATCCCAGGTCAGGCTTGCAACGGCATGGACTCCAACCAAACACACTCTAAATCGGGCGCTTTTGCACACACAGAAGTTGACGGTTTTGCAAATGTGGTGAGCACATATGAGAAGGAAGACGGGGGTCTGATAGGGGTTCCCCCTCTACCCCCAGTCTATGTATCACCACGTAAAATGAACAAAAGGATCAGGAAATCACTTGAGCAGCAGGTGGACAGTGTGAAGAATGGAAAGGACATTTTGGCGAGCTCCGATGGGGGAGTTCGCCGTGATCAATGAGTCTAATGGCGTGGAACTGTCGTGGAGCGGGCAATGCCGTGACAGTCCGGGAACTTCGCGATTTCGTGAAGAAATTTGCCCCTTCGGTGTTAGGCGTAGTAGAAACTCAGATAAGCAAATCAGCTGCTGAAGACCTAGCACCGGCGATTGGTTATGAATGTAGTTTTGCTGTAGGTAATTCCGGCCGGAGCGGCGGACTTGTAATTTTTTGGAATAAAGAAATAAAAGTTGAGGTTCTAAGCTACTCCCGTTATCACATTGATGCAAGAGTAGAAGGGCTGGAGCATAGTGAATGGCGTATGACTTTGGTCTATGGTGAGGCACAAGTAGCAAAAAGGCACAAAACATGGACAACTTTGAAAGACTTGGCAGCACACTCAGCTTTGCCATGGGTCACTTTGGGTGATTACAATGAAGTGTTGCTCCTTAGCGAGTATGACGGAATTGGTAACAGAAGTCAAGCCCAAATCGATGCATTCAGAGATGCAATTGACGTATGTTGTTTGAAAGATTTAGGATATAATGGCAACATCTGGACCTTTGAGAAAAAAGTGGTGGGGGGTTCCTATACCCGTGTGTGCCTTGATCGAGCACCGGCAGACCCATCTTGGGAGCTTCTATTCCCAGATGCAGTTGTTGATCATCTCACATGTGCTTGCTCAGACCACTCACCCATACTCCTGAAATTGAACACGAATTCGACTCAAGGGAGATTACCGAAGCAGTATCGCTACGAAGCTATGTGGGAATGTCATTCTGATCTCTGTAAGGTAGTGACCGATGCTTGGTATGCAGCCCCTCAGGCAACATCGGTCAGTGATGTAAAGCAAAAATTGTCCCTATTAACTACTGATCTGAGTAGATGGGAGAAAGAGACCTTTGGTAGCGTACGAAGCAAAATTCAAGAGCTGAAAGGACATCTGGAAAGTCTAAGAAGGAGAACAGGGAGGCTGGGTCTGGATCATTTAGAGCTAAAAATCATAGAAAACTTGGTTGAACTTTATCATAGGGAGGAAACAATGTGGAGACAACGCTCCCGCATCTAGTGGCTCTCTGAAGGGGACCGCAACACACATTTTTATCATCAGAGAGAAAGTGTGAGAAGGAGGCGTAACAAAATTAAAAAGTTGATGGCTGCTGAGGGACACGAAGTCTCTGATCAGGAGGAGTTGGAAACCATGACATCGGAGTTTTATCAAAATTTGTTCAACTCAGAAGGTGTGCAGAACCTGGAAGGAGTACTAGATGCGGTACCTTGCAAAATCACACAAGCTGTGAATGAGTCTCTCACCAAACCTTATACAGAGGAAGAGGTAAAGAAGGCAGTTTTTCATATGTACCCCCTCAAATCGCCAGGCCCAGATGGATTCCCTGCAAAGTATTTTCAGCACCATTGGGATACATGTGGAGAGGAGGTGACTAGGGCTGTTCTCCGTATTGTCGAGTGTATGGAATCTGCAGAGGCTATCAATGACACACTCCTGGTATTAATTCCCAAGGTACAAACTCCGTTAAATTTGTCTCAATTCTGGCCTATAAGTTTATGTAATGTGCTATATAAGATTGCCTCAAAAGTCCTGGCAAATCGTTTGAGGAAGATATTGCCTGACATAATTTCTGAAGAGCAATCTGCTTTTATTCACGGGCGTTTGATAACTGACAATATTATATCAGCCTATGAATGTTTACATTTCATGAAGAGGAATAAGGCACAGAAACATAGATCATGTGCTCTCAAGCTCGATGTGATGAAAGCCTATGACATGGTTGAGTGGGCCTACCTTCAGGCAATAATGGAGAAACTAGGTTTTGATCATCATTGGATCTCGGTTATAATGAACATGGTGATCACAGTATCTTTTTCAGTTTTATTTAATGGGAACAGATTGCAGAGTTTCAAACCATCAAGAGGTATCCGACAGGGAGACCCTCTTTCACCCTACCTTTTCTTGTTGGCGGCAGAGGTGTTGGAAATATGCCCTAGAGGCAATAATAAAATGGTTATTATTATATTTCCTTGTTCATGATAATTGTCTATTGTTCATGCTATAATTGTATTATCCGAAAACAGTAATATGTGTGTGAATACATAGACCACAACATGTCCCTAGTGAGCCTCTAGTTGACTAGCTCGTTGATCAATAGATGGTTACGGTTTCCTGACCATGGACATTGGATGTCATTGATAACGGGATCACATCATTAGGAGAATGATGTGATGGACAAGACCCAATCCTAAGCCCAGCACAAGATCGTGTAGTTCGTCTGCTAAAGCTTTTCTAATGTCAAGTATCTTTTCCTTAGACCATGAGATTGTGCAACTCATGGATACTGCAGGAGTACTTTGGGTGTGCCAAACATCACAACGTAACTGGGTGCCTATAAAGGTACACTACGGGTATTCCCGAAAGTATCTATTGGGTTGGCACGTATCGAGACTGGGATTTGTCACTCCGTATGACGGAGAGGTATCTCTGGGCCCACTCGGTAAGACATCATCGTAATGAGCTCAATGTGACTAAGGGGTTGGTCACGGGATGATGTGTTACGGAACGAGTAAAGAGACTTGCCGTAACGAGATTGAACAAGGTATCAGTATACCGATGATCGAATCACGGGCAAGTACTATACCGATAGACAAAGGGAATCGTATACGGGATTGATTGAATCCTTGACATCATGGCTCATCCGACGAGATCATCGTGGAACATGCGGGGGCCAACATGGGTATCCAGATCCCGCTGTTGGTTATTGGCCGGAGAGATGTCTTGGTCATGTCTGCATAGTTCCCGAACCCGTAGGGTCTACACACTTAAGGTTCGATGACGCTAGGGTTACAGGGAATAGAAGTACGTGGTTACCGAATGTTGTTCGGAGTCCCGGATGAGATCCCAGACGTCATGAGGAGTTCCGGAATGGTCCAGAGGTAAAGATTTATATATGGGAAGTCCCGTTTTGGACACCGGAAGTGTTCTGGGCGTTATCGCTAACGTACCGGGACCACCAGAAGGTTTCGGGGGTCCACCGGGAGGGGCCACCAGCCCCGGAGGCATGCGTGGGCCATGTGTGGGAAGGGACCAGCCCCTAGGTGGGCTGGTGCACCTCCCACAAGAGGCCCAAGGCACAGGGAAGGGGAGAAAGGGGAAACCCTAGGCTCAGATGGGCCTAAGGCCCACCTAGGGTGCGCCCCCCTCTCCCCCTCTGGCCGCCCCCTGGATGCATCTAGGGCTGGCCGCTACCCCTAGGGGGGAACCCTAGATGGGGGCGCAGCCCCTCCCCTCCCCCTATATATAGTGGGATTTTGGGGCTGCCAGAGACACGACTCTCCCTCTCTCTTGGCGCAGCCCTACCCCTCTCCCTCCTCGTCTCTCGCAGTGCTTGGCGAAGCCCTGCTAGAGTGCCACGCTCCTCCACCACCACCACACTGTCGTGCTGCTGCTGGACGGAGTCTTCCCCAATCTCTCCCTCTCTCCTTGCTGGATCATGGTGTGGGAGACGTCACCGGGCTGCACGTGTGTTGAACGCGGAGGCACCGTTGTTCGGTGCTTAGATCGGATTCGGCCACGATTTGAATCGCTTCGTGTACGACTCCACTGTCCGCGTTCTTGCATCTCTTCCGCATCGCGATCTTCAAAGGTATGAAGATGCACTCCCCTCTGGTTGCTAGTAAGCTCCATAGATTGATCTTGGTGGTGCGTAGAAAATTTTAATTTCTGCAACGATCCCCAACAGTGGTATCATGAGCTAGGTCTATGCGTAGTTTCTATGCACGAGTAAAACACAAGTTATTGTGGGCGTCGATTTTGTCAATTTATTTGCCGTTACTAGTCTTATCTTGATTCGGCGGCATCGTGGGATGAAGTGGCCCGGACCGACCTTACACATAAGCTTACGTGAGACAGGTTCCACCGACTGACATGCACTAGTTGCATAAGGTGGCTAGCGGGTGTCTGTCTCTCCCACTTTTGTAACGCCCTCGATGCGGCTATATCTCCCACGTGTCGAACCACAACTTAGAGGCATAACCGCATTGAAAGCAATGTCGCAAGTGAGGTAATCTTCACACAACCCATGTAATACATAAGGGAAAGAGATACATAGTTGGCTCACAATCGCCACTTCACACAATTACATGAATAAAGCATTACATCATCCAGATACAATCAAGGTCCGACTACGGAACCAAAATAAAAGAAGACTACCCCAAATGCTACACAGATCCCCGATCATCCCAACTGGGCTCCACTACTGATCAACTGGAAACGAAACAACATAACGAACACGATCTTCATCGAGCTCCTCCTTGAGCATGGTTGCGTCACCCGCACGATATCATCGGCACCTGCAAGCTAGTTTTGGAAGTAATCTGTGAGTCATGGGGACTCAGCAATCTCACACCCTCGCGATCAAGACTATTTAAGCTTATAGGAAGGGTAAAAGGTATGAGGTGGAGCTGCAGCAAGCGACTAGCATATATGGTGGCTAACATACGCAAATGAGAGCGAGAAGAGAAGGCAAAGGCACGATCGATGAACTATGATCAAGAAGTGATCCTAGAACAACCTACGTCAAACATAACTCCAACACCGTGTTCACTTCCCGGACCCCGCCGAGAAGAGACCATCACGGTAACACACGTGGTTGATGTATTTTAATTAAGATAAACTTCAGGTTTTCTACAACCGGACATTAACAAATTCCCATCTGCCCATAACCGCGGGCACGACTTTCGAAAGTTCAAATCCCTGCAGGGGTGTCCCAACTTAGCCCATCACAAGCTCTCACGGTCAACGAAGGATATTCCTTCTCCCAGGACAATCCGATCAGACTCGGCATCCCGGTTACAAGACATTTTGACAATGGTAAAACAAGACCAGCAAAGCCACCCAGATGTGCCGACAAATCCCGATAGGAGCTGCACATATCTCGTTCTCAGGGCACACCGGATGAGCCAGACGTCGGGTGGGCCATCCCAGAGTTGCCCCTGGTAGCTCCGGACATCGCTCAGTTTGGACCAACACTTAGACAAGCACTGGCCCGGGGGGTTAAAATAAAGATGACCCTCGGGATGCGCGACTCCCAAGGGAAAAAGGCTAGGTGGAGAATGGTAAAACCAATGTTGGGCCTTGCTGGAGGAGTTTTATTCAAGGCGAACTGTCAAGGGGTTCCCATTATAACCCAACCGTGTAAGAAACGCAAAATCCAGGAACATAACACCGATATGACGGAAACTAGGGCGACAAGAGTGGAACAAAACACCAGGCATAAGGCCGAGCCTTCCACCCTTTACCAAGTGTATAGATGCATTAATTAAATAAGAGATATTGTGATATCCCAACAAAATATCCATGTTCCAAACATGGAACAAACTCCAATCTTCACCTGCAACTAACAACGCTATAAGAGGGGCTGAGCAAAGCGGTAACATAGCCAAACAACGGTTTGCTAGGACAAGGTGGGTTAGAGGCTTGGCTTAATAATATGGGAGGCATGGTAAGCAAGTGGTAAGTATCGCAGCATAGGCATAGCAAAAGAGCGAGCAACTAGCAAGCAAAGATAGAAGTGATTTCGAGGGTATGGTCATCTTGCCTGAAATCCCGCAAGGAAGAAGAACGAGTCCATGAAGAAGAAAAACGGACGAAGCCGAACGGGTCCTCACAAAAACGACATTAACGGAACCAACCCTAAGAAGCAACACCGGAAAGAAGCACACAACATAGTAAACAACCAACACACGAACATGGTATGATATGCGGGATGCGGTATGCGGTGCATATGCATGATTTGGAAAGGAATGATTGAACCTGGCATCAACTTGGAAAACCAAGAGTTCCACTGGAAAGGTGAGTTGATTTCGGTCGAAATCGATATAAAGATCACCGGAATCGGATGCACGGTTTGGAAATGGCAAGCAAAACAAATATGGCACCGGTCTGCGATAAACAACAAGTAGCCATCTAAATGCATCAAGATAAATATGCTACAACACTCAAACATAACAACAAAATACATGTCAGGGATCCACTCATGATGCTTGACAAAAGATGAACACTGAGCTACGGCTAATTCACTCAATAGCAGGTTCAAACAAGCATGGCAAAAGAGCAAAAGATTACTGGTTTCAGACTTAGTGAAATTAACACAAGACAGGAATTTATCATCAGGAAGCAATGTTTAGAGCATGAAAACTACAAGCTACAAGAACATATCATGGCAAATCAAGGCATGGAATGAAGCTACTCTAAGCATATAACAAAAGTCCCTTAGTGACCTTGAGCCAAAAGGGATCAAAAAATACAATTGCAAGCATGTGAACATAGCAAAAACATAAACAGATTCAGACTTAGTGAAAAACTGGGGCATGCAAAACAGTTAACGAGTAGGCATGTTTACGAGCTCGATGCACTCACTACAGAGCATGGCATTACAAACTAAGCATACACCCAGCAATTAGACATGGCATAGAAGCTAGACATGGCAAGAACAACAACATAGCATGCACGGATCAATAGCAACAATCTCGGCAAAATCGCTAAACATGTTAACAATCTTCGAGGAGCATTTTATAGCAAAAGTAGAGCTCAATTGAATCAATCTAGGGTGCTCCATAATTGCAAACAAAGACATGGATGGATAGAGCACCACAATCTTAGCAAAACATCCTTACTGATCATCCTCAAAAGAGGCATAGTGAAATCCTAAGTCCCTGAAATCAACATCATTGAGTAAGCTACTTTGCATGCTTGTGCTAGTCACCACAAGGATCACAAAAATACATGGCATACACCCCTGTAAGGATGGCATGACATTCTACAAAACACATGTAGAGCTCAGGATCATAGCATGCACACATTAATCATGGCAAAAATGACAAAAGTGCATTTGCTGAAACAGATCTGAAACAATCACCACATAGCCCTCTTCCAACAGCATTTCGGGCAACAAGATGAGCTCAAATGAAAATGATGCAATGATATGAAATGATGTACTCATCGAGGCAAACATTTTGATATGCTACACGCACGAATCCGAGCCACAGATGCAGAGTTATGGCATGTCAAAGTATGCATAAAAATACTGGGACTTAGTGGAATTTAGACCTCGCGGGAAAACTGGACGAGGAGGTTCCGGGACAAAGAGATCCGGGGACGGCGCGGGTGTTTGGTTCGAAAGGCTGGTGGATCTGATCCCACCCGGTCCAGATCTGACCAGACCCGATCTCCGACGAGGCGGCCATCTCCGGCGAGGATCCAGCGAGGCGCGGGGCGGTGCTGGGTGACGGAGGAGGCGGTGGCCGGCGGCGAGGGGCGGCGCAGAGGGCGGCGGTGACCCGTGACGAGGCGGTGGAGGTGGTGGCCGGCTCGGGTCACGCGAAACGGCGGGGAGCGGGCGGCGGTCGCCGGCGGAGAGGATCGGTGGCGGCGGGGCGAGCCGCGGCGCGAAGGACGGGCGGCGGGCGAAGAGCGAGGCGGCAGAGGAGCTCGGTCGGACGGGAGGCGAGGCGCGGGCGGGATCTAGCGGCTCGGGCTGCTGGTCGGGCCAGGAGGGCCGCGGCTGGGCCCGGCGGGCCTGGCGGGTGGCGCAACGAAGTGGGGAAGGGCAGCGGCGACGTGTCGCGCTGCTGTTGGCCCGGAGCAGTGGCGCGGCTGATGTGGCGGCCTCTGATTGGCCGGAGTGAGGTGGCTGAGGCGGTGGACACATCCGGCGGCGGGACGGACATGTCCGGCTGCAGGAGGAGGAAGAGGACTAGGTTTAGATTGCGCGAATTTTCGGGGAGAGCCACATATATATAGGTAGAGGGAGCTAGGAGTGTCCAAAGTGAGCACGGTTTTCGGCCACGCGATCGTGATCGAACGCCCGAGATGATAGAAGGGGTTTTGGTGGGTTTTGGGCCACTTTGGAGGGGTGTTGGGCTGCAGCACACACGAGGCCTTTTCGGTCCCTCGGTTAACCGTTGGAGTATCAAACGAAGTCCAAATGGCACGAAACTTGACAGGCGGTCTACCGGTAGTAAACCAAGGCCGCATGACAAGTCTCGCTCCAATCCGAAAACGTTTAACACCCGCACACGAAAAGAGGTAGAAAGGGACACCGGGTGACATAGGAGCGCCGGATTGCAAAACGGACAATGGAGAAAATGCTCGGATGCATGAGATGAACATGTATGCAAATGAAATGCACATGATGACATGATATGAGATGCATGACACGCAAGCAATGACAAGGCAAAAACAGCGAATAACTGGAGGACACCTGGCACATCGGTCTCGGGGCGCTACAACACTCCACCACTACGAGAGGATCTCATCCCGAGAACTAGAATGGCACTGGAGGGAAAAACGGAAGAGCAAGAGAAGAGGTAAAACTAAGTTGCTTCTTTGACAAAAGAGTGAAACCAAAGAACCTTGAAAAGGTTAAGCCATTTCGAGAAAAGAATACAACAAAGATGAATAAAGTTGAAAACCTCCGTTAGAAACGAGGAACAAGGAACATCACGAGAACCCTGTAGGTTGAAAGACATGAGAAAAGGTTTGCAATGGACAAGAAGTACATTCAAACACTCCGGTAGAAAAAGAAAAGGATTTAACATGATCTTGAAAAGATTAGAGGATACTTGAAAAGAGGACGCGACACTCCGGTTAAATGGATAAGCATGAAAATAACAAGGTCCTAACAAGAAGAAGAAGCAGGGTTGAAAAGAGCAACATCACAATGCCTCCAGAAGGAAGAAATAGAAAATAGATAATTGAAATAAAAGAATGGAGAGGAAAATGCCAACTTCTGTCACAAAAGAGTTTGAAAAGGCATCCTTAGGAGATGGGTTGAACGGATTTGTTGGAAAAAAACCAACAACGAAAAAGAATAAGCTTGATATGGTCTTAAGGAATACATCTCAAATTATGAGGTGATGACCTGCCACTCACGGGAAAAGAATTGGGTTGATAAGAACAAGGCGACGAGAAGCTTATTTCACCGGGAGGATAGATGAATAACTTGGATCATTTAAAAGCACCATAAATAGCAACAATCCTTAGGGAAGGCTTTAGGTGAAATATAACCCAAGATAACTCCAACGAAGAGGTAGATGGATTTAAATATCTCATTCCTGACAACTTTTGAATCATGAAACATGAAGGAAAATTATTGAAAATGTCATAACTGAAGGAAATATGTCCTAGAGGCAATAATAAAGTTATTATTTATTTCCTTATATCATGATAAATGTTTATTATTCATGCTAGAATTGTATTAACCGGAAACATAATAGATGTGTGAATACATAGACAAACAGAGTGTCACTAGTATGCCTCTACTTGACTAGCTCGTTAATCGAAGATGGTTATGTTTCCTAACCATGAACAAAAGAGTTGTTATTTGATTAACGGGATCACATCATTAGAAGAATGATGTGATTGACATGACCCATTCCATTAGCTTAGCACCCGATCATTTAGTATGTTGCTATTGCTTTCTTCATGACTTATACATGTTCCTATGACTATGAGATTATGCAACCCCCGTTTGCCGGAGGAACACTTTGTGTGCTACCAAACGTCACAATGTAACTGGGTGATTATAAAGGAGCTCTACAGGTGTCTCCAAAGGTACATGTTGGGTTGGCGTTTTTCGAGATTAGGATTTGTCACTCCGATTGTCGGAGAGGTATCTATGGGCCCTCTTGGTAATGCACATCACATAAGCCTTGCAAGCATTGCAACTAATGAGTTAGTTGTGAGATGATGTATTACAGAACGAGTAAAGAGACTTTCCGGTAATGAGATTGAACTAGGTATTAAGATACCGACGATCGAATCTCGGGCAAGTAACATACCGATGACAAAGGGAACACCGTATGTTGTTATGCGGTCTGACCGATAAAGATCTTCGTAGAATATGTGGGAGCCAATATGAGCATCCAGGTTCCGCTATTGGTTATTGACCAGAGACATGTCTCGGTCATGTCTACATTGTTCTCGAACCCGTAGGGTCCGCACGCTTAAGGTTTCGATGACAGTTATATTATGAGTTTATGAGTTTTGATGTACCGAAGTTAGTTCGGAGTCCCGAATGTGATCACGGACATGACGAGGAGTCTCGAAATGGTCGAGACATAAATATTGATATATTGGACGGCTATATTCGGACACCGGAAGTGTTCCGGGTGATTTCGGAGAAAACCGGAGTGCCGGAGGGTTACCGGAACCCCCCCGGGAGAAGTAATGGGCCTTATGGGCCCTAGTGGAGAGAGAGAGAGGGGCGGCCAGGGTGGGCCGCGCGCCCCCTCCCCCTCTGGTCCGAATTGGACTAGGAGAGGGGGGGCGGCGCCCCCCTTTCCTTCTTCCTCTCCCCCTTCCTTTCCCCCTCCTAGTAGGATTAGGAAAGAGGGGAGTCCTACTCCTACTAGGAGGAGGACTCCTCCTTGGCGCGCCCTAGGGCCAGCCTCCTCCCCTTGCTCCTTTATATACGGGGGTAGGGGGCACCCCTAGACACACAAGTTGATCTTCATGATCGTTCTCTTGGCCGTGTGCGGTGCCCCCCTCCACCATAATCTTCGATAATATTGTAGCGGTGCTTAGGCGAAGCCCTGCGATGGTAGAACATCAAGATCGTCACCACGCCGTCATGCTGACGGAACTCTTCCCCGACACTTTGCTGGATCGGAGTCCGGGGATCGTCATCGAGCTTAACGTGTGCTAAAACTCGGAGGTGCCGTAGTTACCGTGCTTGATCGGTCGGGCTGTGAAGACGTACGACTACATCAACCGTGTTGTCATAATGCTTCCGCTGTCGGTCTACGAGGGTACGTAGACAACACTCTCCCCTCTCGTTGCTATGCATCACCATGATCTTGCGTGTGCGTAGGAATTTTTTTGAAATTACTACATTCCCCAACAATGGCATCCGAGCCTAGGTTTTATGCATTGATGTTATGCACGAGTAGAACACAAGTGAGTTGTGGGCGATATAAGTCATACTGCTTACCAGCATGTCACACTTTGGTTCGGTGGTATTGTTGGATGAAGCGGCCCGGACCGACATTACGCGTACGCTTACGCGAGACTGGTTCTACCGACGTGCTTTGCACACAGGTGGCTGGCGGGTGTCAGTTTCTCCAACTTTAGTTGAACCGAGTGTGGCTACGCCCGGTCCTTGCGAAGGTTAAAACAACACCAACTTGACAAACTATCGTTGTGGTTTTGATGCGTAGGTAAGATTGGTTCTTGCTTAAAGCCCGTAGCAGCCATGTAAAACTTGCAACAACAAAGTAGAGGATGTCTAGCTTGTTTTTGCAGGGCATGTTGTGATGTGATATGGTCAAGACATGATGCTAAATTTTATTGTATGAGATGATCATGTTTTGTAACCAAGTTATCAGCCACTGGCAAAAGCCTTATGGTTATCTCTCTATTGCATAAGATGCAAGCGCCAAATAATTGCTTTACTTTATCGCTATGCGATAGCAATAGTTGCAAGAGCAATTGTTGGCAAGACAACCATGTGACGACACATTGATATAGATCAAGATGATGGAGATCATGGTGTCATGCCGGTGACGATGGAAATCATGACGATACTTTGGAGATAGAGATCAAAGGCACAAGATGATGATGGCCATATCATGTCACATATTTTGATTGCATGTGATGTTTATCTTTTATACATCTTATTTTGCTTAGTTCGGCGGTAGCTTTATAAGATAATCTCTCACTAAATTATCAAGGTATAAGTGTTCTCCCTGAGTATGCACCATTGCGAAAGTTCTTCGTGCTGAGACACCACGTGATGATCGGGTGTGATAGGCTCTACGTTCAAATACAACGGGTGCAAAACAGTTGCACACGCGGAATACTCAGGTTATACTTGATGAGCCAAGCATATACAGATATGGCCTCGGAACACGGAGACCGAAAGGTCGAGCGTGAATCATATAGTAGATATGATCAACATAGTGATGTTCACCAATGAAAATACTCCATCTCACGTGATGATCGGACATGGTTTAGTTGATTTGGATCACGTGATCACTTAGAGGATTAGAGGGATGTCTATCTAAGTGGGAGTTCTTAAGTAATATGATTAATTGAACTTTAATTTATCATGAACTTAGTCATGGTAGTATTAGCATATCTATGTTGTAGATCAATAGCTCGCGTTTAGCTCCCCTGTTTTATTTTTGATATGTTCCTAGAGAAAACTAAGTTGAAAGATGTTAGTAGCAATGATGCGGATTGGATCCGTGATCTGAGGATTATCCTCATTGCTGCACAGAAGAATTATGTCCTTAATGCACCGCTAGGTGACAGACCTATTGCAGGAGCAGATGCAGACGTTATGAACGTTTGGCTAGCTCAATATGATGACTACTTGATAGTTTAGTGCACCATGCTTAAACGGCTTAGAATCGGGACTTCAAAGACGTTTTGAACGTCATGGACCATATAAGATGTTCCAGGAGTTGAAGTTAATATTTCAAGCAAATACCCGAGTTGAGAGATATGAAGTCTCCAACAAGTTCTATAGCTAAAAGATGGAGGAGAATCGCTCAACTAGTGAGCATGTGCTCAGATTGTCTGGGTACTACAATTGCTTGAATCAAGTGGGAGTTAATCTTCCAGATAAAATAGTGATTGACAGAATTCTCTAGTCACCATCACCAAGTTAGTAGAACTTCGTGATGAACTATGATATGCAAGGGATAACGGAAACGATTCCCAAGCTCTTCGTAATGCTGAAATTGACGAAGGTAGAAATCGAGAAAAACATCAAGTGTTGATGGTAGACAAGACCACTAGTTTCAAGAAAAGGGCAGAGGGAAGAAGGGGAACTTCAAGAAGAACAGCAAGCAAGTTGCTGCTCAAGTGAAGAAGCCCAAGTCTGGTCCTAAGCCTGAGACTAAGTGCTTCTACTGCAAAGGGACTGGTCACTGGAAGCGGAACTACCCCAAGTGATTGGCGGATAAGAAGGATGGAAAAGTGAACATAAGTATATTTGATATACATGTTATTGATGTGTACTTTACTAGTGTTTATAGCAACCCCTCAGTATTTGATACTAGTTCAGTTGCTAAGATTAGTAACTCGAAACAGGAGTTGTAGAATAAACAGAGACTAGTTAAGGGTGAAGTGACGATGTGTGTTGGAAGTGGTTCCAAGATTGATATGATCATCATCGCACACTCCATATACTTTCGGGATTAATGTTGAACCTAAATAAGTGTTATTTGGTGTTTGCGTTGAGCATGAATATGATTTGATCATGTTTATTGTAATACAATTATTCATTTAAGTAAGAGAATAAATTGTTGTTCTGTTTACATGAATAAAACCTTATATGGTTACACACCCAATGAAAATAGTTCATTGGATCTCGATCGTAGTGATACACATATTCATAATATTGAAACCAAAAGATGCGAAGTTAATAATGATAGTGCAACTTATTTGTGGCACTGCCGTTTAGGTCATATTGGTGTAAAGCGCATGAAGAAACTCCATGCTGATGGGATTTTGGAATCACTTGATTATGAATCACTTGGTGCTTGCGAACCATGCCTTATGGGCAAGATGACTAAAGACTCCGTTCTCCGGAACAATGGAGCGAGCAACGGACTTATTGGAAATAATACATACTGATGTATGTGATCCGATGAGTGTTGAAGCTCGTGGCGGGTATCATTATTTTCTGACCTTCACATATGATTTGAGCAGATACGGGTATATCTACTTGATGAAACATAAGTCTGAAACATTTGAAAAGTTCAAAGAATTTCAGAGTGAAGTGGAAAATCATCGTAAAAAGAAAAATATGGTTTCTACGATCTAATCGCAGAGACAAATATTTGAGTTACGAGTTTGGTCTTCAATTAAAACTATGTGGAATAGTTTCACAAATTCGTGCCACCTGGAACACCACAGCATAATGCTGTGTCCGAACGTCATAACCATACTTTATTGGATATAGTGCAATCTATGATGTTTCTTACAGATTTACCAACATCGTTTTGGGGTTATGCATTAAAGACAGCTGCATAAACGTTTAAAAGGGCACCATCTAAGTCACCATCTAAGTCCATTGAGACGACACAATCTGAACTGTGGTTTGGCAAGAAACCAAAGTTGTCATTTCTTAAAGTTTGGGGTTGTGATGCTTATATGAAAAAGTTTCATCCTGATAAGCTCAAACCCAAATCGGAGAAATATGTCTTCATAGGATACCCAAAGGAGACTGTTGGGTACACCTTCTATCACAGATCCGAAGGCAAGTTATTCATTACTGAGAATGGATCCTTTCTAGAGGAGTTTCTCTCGAAAGAAGTGAGTGGGAGGAAAGTAGAACTTGATGAGGTAACTGTACCTGCTCCCTCATTGGAAAGTAGTTCATCACAGAAATCTGTTCCTGTGACTACTAGACCGATTAGTGAGGAAGCTAATGATGATGATCATGTAACTTCAGATCAAGTTACTACCGAACCTCGTAGGTAAACCAGAGTGAGATCCGCACCAGAGTGGTACGGTAATCCAGTTCTAGAGGTCATGTTACTTGACCATGACGAGCCTACGAACTATGAGGAAGCGATGATGAGCCCAGATTCCGCGAAATGGCTTGAGGCCATGAAATCTGAGATGAGATCCATGTATGAGAACAAAGTATGGACTTTGATTGACTTGCCCAATGATCGGCGAGCCATTGAGATTAAATGGATCTTCAAGAGGAAGACGGACGCTGATAGTAGTGTTACTATCTACAAAGCTAGAATTGTCGCAAAAAGGTTTTCGACAAGTTCAAGGTGTTGACTACGATGAGAGTTTCGCACTCATATCTATGCTTAAGTCTGTCCGAATCATGTTAGCAATTGCCGCATTTTATGAAATCCGGCAAATGGATAAACAAAACTGCATTCCTTAATGGATTTATTAAAGAAGAGTTGTATATGATACAACCAGAAGGTTTTGTCAATCCTAAAGGTGCTAACAAAATGTGCAAGCTCCAGCGATCCATCTATGGACTGGTGCAAGCATCTCGGAGTTGGAATATGCGCTTTGATGAGATGATCAAAGCATATAGTTTTATACAGACTTGCGGTGAAGCCTGTATTTACAAGAAAGTGAGTGGGAGCACTACAACATTTCTGATAAGTATATGTGAATGACATATTGTTGATCAGAAATAATGTAGAATTATTCTGCAAAGCATAAAGGAGTGTTTTGAAAGAAGTTTTTCAAAGAAAGACCTCAGTGAAGCTGCTTACATATTAAGCATCAAGATCTATAGAGATAGATCAAGACGCTTGATAAGTTTTTTCAGTGAGAACATACCTTGACAATATTTTGAAGTAGTTCAAAAATGGAACAGTCAAAGAAAGAGTTCTTGGCTGTGTTACAAGGTGTGAAATTGAGTAAGACTCAAAGCCCGACCACGGCAGAAGATAGAAAGAGAATGAAAGTCATTCCCTATGCCTCAGCCATAGGTTCTATAAGGTATGCCATGCTGTGTACCAGATCTATTGTATACCCTACACTGTGAGTACAATAGTGATCTAAGAGTAGATTACTAGACAGCGGTCAAAATTATCCTTAGTGGAATAAGGAAATATTTCTCAATTATGGAGGTGACAAAAGGTTCGTCGTAAAAAGTTACATCGATGCAATTTTTGACACAGATCTAGATGACTCTAAGTCTCGATCTAGACACATATTGAAAGTGGGAGCAATTAGCTAGAGTAGCTCCGTGCAGAGCATTGTAGACATAGAATTCGCAAAATACTTACGGATCTGTATGTGACAGACCCTTGACTAAAATTATCTCACAAGCAAAACATGATCACACCTTAGTACTCTTTGGGTGTTAATCACATAAACGATGTGAACTAGATTACTGACTCTAGTAAACCCTTTGGGTATAGGTCACATGACGATGTGAACTATGGGTGTTAATCACATGGTGATGTGAACTATTAGTGTTGAATCACATGGCGATGTGAACTAGATTATTGACTCTAGTGCAAGTGGGAGACTGAAGGAAATATGCCCTAGAGGCAATAATAAAGTTATTATTTATTTCCTTATATCATGATAAATGTTTATTATTCATGCTAGAATTGTATTAACCGGAAACATAATACATGTGTGAATACATAGACAAACAGAACAGTGTTCACTAGTATGCCTCTACTTGACTAGCTCGTTAATCGAAGATGGTTATGTTTCCTAACCATGAAACAAAAGAGTTGTTATTTGATTAACGGGATCACATCATTAGAAGAATGATGTGATTGACATGACCCATTCCATTAGCTTAGCACCCGATCGTTTAGTATGTTGCTATTGCTTTCTTCATGACTTATACATGTTCCTATGACTATGAGATTATGCAACTCCCGTTTGCCGGAGGAACACTTTGTGTGCTACCAAACGTCACAACGTAACTGGGTGATTATAAAGGAGCTCTACAGGTCTCTCCAAAGGTACATGTTGGGTTGGCGTATTTCAAGATTAGGATTTGTCACTCCGATTGTCGGAGAGGTATCTCTGGGCCCTCTCGGTAATGCACATCACATAAGCCTTGCAAGCATTGCAACTAATGAGTTAGTTGTGAGATGATGTATTACGGAACGAGTAAAGAGACTTGCCGGTAACGAGATTGAACTAGGTATTAAGATACCAACGATCGAATCTCGGGCAAGTAACATACCGATGACAAAGGGAACACCGTATGTTGTTATGCGGTCTGAACGATAAAGATCTTCGTAGAATATGTGGGAGCCGATATGAGCATCCAGGTTCCGCTATTGGTTATTGACCGGAGACATGTCTCGGTCATGTCTACATTGTTCTCGAACCCGTAGGGTCCGCACGCTTAAGGTTTCGATGATAGTTATATTATGAGTTTATGAGTTTTGATGTACCGAAGTTAGTTCGGAGTCCCGGATGTGATCACGGACATGACGAGGAGTCTCGAAATGGTCGAGCCATAAATATTGATATATCGGACGGCTATATTCGGACACCGGAAGTGTTTCGAGTGATTTCGGAGAAAACCGGAGTGCCGGAGGGTTACGGAACCCCCCCGGGAGAAGTAATGGGCCTTATGGGCCCTAGTGGAGAGAGAGAGGGGCGGCCAGGGTGGGCCGCGCGCCCCCTCCCCCTCTGGTCCAAATTGGACTAGGAGAGGGGGGCGGCGCCCCCTTCCCTTCTCCCTCTCCCCCTTCCTTTCCCCCTCCTAGTAGGAGTAGGAAAGAGGGGAGTCCTACTCCTACTAGGAGGAGGACTCCTCCTCCTTGGCGCGCCCTAGGGCCGGCCGGCCTCCTCCCCTTGCTCCTTTATATACGGGGGCAGGGGGAACCCCTAGACACACAAGTTGATCTTCATGATCGTTCTCTTGGCCGTGTGCGGTGCCCCCCTCCACCATAATCCTCGATAATATTGTAGCGGTGCTTAGGCGAAGCCCTGCGACAGTAGAACATCAAGATCGTCACCACGCCGTCGTGCTGACGGAACTCTTCCCTGACACTTTGCTGGATCGGATTCCGGGGATCGTCATCGAGCTGAACGTGTGCTAAAACTCGGAGGTGCCGTAGTTTCGGTGCTTGATCGGTCGGGCCGTGAAGACGTACGACTACATCAACCGCGTTGTCATAACGCTTCCGCTGTCGTTCTACGAGGGTACGTATACAACACTCTCCCCTCTCGTTGCTATGCATCACCATGATCTTGCGTGTGCGTAGGAATTTTTTTGAAATTACTACGTTCCCCAACAATAACACCACCACAAAAGATAAGATAGAATGAATTGGACTTTGAGATGCAAGATGAAGAATGCTTGAGCTCCTCTAAAAAGAATCTTGATGAACACTTCGAGAAGGAATTAAATCCTTGATGAACCATCATGTAGAACATCCATGAAGAACTCTGGTAATAAAATAATGATCAAATGAAAGGAAAGAGAAGTTGAAAACACAAGGTGAATCCTTGCAATGATTAGATGGATCTTCGCGATGAAATAATTGAGAGAACTTGGAACTCAGGGAAAAGAAAGATGAACCAAGTGAAACCGAGAATTTGATGAACCTCCGGAATAAGGAATTAATCATTTGGGTGAAACAAGAATAAGAATTATGTTATGCGTATCCTTCACCAATTAAATTGATGACAATCAATGGATTTGGCATACTACTTATTCTCGTAGAAAAGATTAAGAAAGATAGAACATAAAATTGAGAATGTCTTCCACGAACCACCGTTAGGATTGAAAATGAACGAAGATACTTGAGACAAACTAGATACATGAGAACGAAGGGATCACAAACTGATAAGATATCACTTGAACGATGCACCGGTAAGATTGGAGAATGACAACTGAAAGCTGAGAGTGAATAAACCTGAATTGATGGACTCCGGATAATCAAACTGAGAAGACTCTTGAATTGCTTCATATGGGTGAAAATAATTCCCACAATTGAAAATAATTATGAGAGGATGGCAACAAGCTAGAATCACGAATCTTGAAGAGAATGGAGCAAGATTAAAGAGAAACTCTTCTTCGGTCTTCAAGTGTTGAGAATGACGATGAGAAACACCACCAAGAATTGTTGAGATACTCCGGGATGAAAATTAGAAAGGTTGAACCAATGATGAAAAGAATTTAACCGATCTTGGAGAAAGGCATTTGACTGATGATAAATCATTCTTACGTCAAACTTTGAAAGATTTGAGAAAAGCTCTGGTAAAATAAGAAGAGTCAGGTAAGATCCTGGAAAAAGACCTGTGGGTTAGGGCCCACTCAAAAGAAAGCACCGGTGAACGATTGCTTGAAAAGGAGATAGCACCGGTTGAATTAAACGGATTGAATGAGATAACAACATTGAAATAAGTTGAACGGATCTTGAATGACAAGACGAGCCTTGAGATATCTTTAGCACTCCGGAACAAATGAATAGCGGGAAATGGAATGACAAATGAGGTGCACCGGCATGAGAAGGTATTTGAAACGAGGAAAAGGATATGGTCAACACCGAAAACTTGATTTGACTCCACCGGAGAAGAAAAGAATGAAGAATGATGAACTTGAGGCTCCGTTAGAATCTTCTTGAAGAATCACCGGATAAGGATATTGACGGAGAGAACGAAGAAACTTCATATGAATAAAAGGATGCTTGATTAAGAAATCCGAGTCCTTGAAGAAAAAAGGTGGGTGGGCGGGAAAACAAAGACAACTTTTGATGAATGAAATGAACACCGTTGAGAAGAACTGATAATAGATCTTGCGGATGTCGAGAATGAACGGATCCACTTGATGAGAAACGCGCCGGTTGAAAAGGATTGACATGACAATCTCGATGAACATGAAGGATTGGTATCCACATAGAAATATGAGAACACCGCTTAGGCAAGGTATGGAATCAACACTTGACATTGAAGCAACTCGAATACCACAACTCAAAACAAAACAAGGATTGACTTGCAAAATAAGCCAGAACAAACATATGATAGAGATTCCGTCCGAAGTTTTCGTGGTGGGGCCTACACGGGCTCGATCGTACAACACCACCATGTACAAGGCAGTGCACATGACATACGAAGCGTCCCCGAGTCAGCATAGCCAAGGACTCTTTAAGACACAACGAGACCACTGTAAAACCAACCGTGAATAGGCGGACCACTAGACGTCGAACCCCAATTTCATATCATACATCTGTCGGAAAGATATCCTAAGAGCTACTTGAATTCCCACTCAGAAACTCCTGAAATTTTCTGGTTATGCAATCAGGTGTTGGGGATACAGGGGAAGCATAATATCTCACCCAAAGCTAGCAAATCCTACATCCAGTTGTATCCATTCCTTCAACACATAACCAAGAAACCTTCGGAAATCATTTACCTCAACCTTCGAAAAGCATCCGTTATATGAGTTATGGCAATACTCCCGAACTCCCGCCCCAGTACTAGGTGGCGTCGAGGTTATCTCACCAACAACTGCATAAAAGAGATTTTCAATGTCAGCGAAACTCAGGTAGTCCAGAATTGCAACGATAAAATTGTGATGACAACACCTCGGAGCTCAACTCCCCGGGACACTGCCACAACCCCTAAATGTCAGGAGGCACCAAGAACAATGTTCTCATACAAAATCATCGGAACGATTCCAAGATACCCGCGTGATCCTAAATTTTTTTAATGAAATTTGAGAAGAGAAGAGTCAAAACTTGACGTCATGATGCCTCACCAGAATGACGAAGAGACTGAGGAGTAAAAAGAATTCCTAACTCTCCGATATATATAATCCTAAATGACTCAAAACATTTTTTTAGACTCAACAACGCCAACGATTTGATCAAGCAGGGGGCTCCTAAGGTCGGGGAAGGCTCTGATACCAACTTGTAATGCCCTCGATGCGGCTATATCTCCCACATGTTGAACCACGACTTAGAGGCATAACCGCATTGAAAGCAATGTTGCAAGTGAGGTAATCTTCACACAACCCATGTAATACATAAGGGAAAGAGATACATAGTTGGCTCACAATCGCCACTTCACACAATTACCTGAATAAAGCATTACATCATCCAGATACAATCAAGGTCCGACTACGGAACCAAAATAAAAGAAGACTACCCCAAATGCTACATAGATCCCCGATCGTCCCAACTGGGCTCCACTACTGATCAACTGGAAACGGAACAACATAATGAACACGATCTTCATCGAGCTCCTCCTTGAGCATGGTTGCGTCACCTGCACGATATCATCGGCACCTGCAAGCTAGTTTTGGAAGTAATCTGTGAGTCACGGGGACTCAGCAATCTCACACCCTCGCGATCAAGAGTATTTAAGCTTATAGGAAGGGTAAAAGGTATGAGGTGGAGCTGCAGCAAGCGACTAGCATATATGGTGGCTAACATACGCAAATGAGAGCGAGAAGAGAAGGCAAAGGCACGATCGATGAACTATGATCAAGAAGTGATCCTAGAACAACCTACGTCAAACATAACTCCAACACCGTGTTCACTTCCCGGACCCCGCCGAGAAGAGACCATCACGGTAACACACGTGGTTGATGTATTTTAATTAAGATAAACTTCAGGTTTTCTACAACCGGACATTAACAAATTCCCATCTGCCCATAACCGCGGGCACAACTTTCGAAAGTTCAAATCCCTGCAGGGGTGTCCCAACTTAGCCCATCACAAGCTCTCACGGTCAACGAAGGATATTCCTTCTCCCAGGACAATCCGATCAGACTCGGCATCCCGGTTACAAGACATTTCGACAATGGTAAAACAAGACCAGCAAAGCCACCCAGATGTGCCGAAAAATCCCGATAGGATCTGCACATATCTCGTTCTCAGGGCACACCGGATGAGCCAGACGTTGGGTGGGCCAGCCCAGAGTTGCCCCTGGTAGCTCCGGACATCGCTCAGTTTGGACCAACACTTAGACAAGCACTGGCCCGGGGGTTTAAAATAAAAATGACCCTCGGGATGTGCGACTCCCAAGGGAAAAAGGCTAGGTGGCGAATGGTAAAACCAATGTTGGGCCTTGCTGGAGGAGTTTTATTCAAGGCGAACTATCAAGGGGTTCCCATTATAACCCAACCGTGTAAGAAACGCAAAATCCGGGAACATAACACCGATATGACGGAAACTAGGGCGGCAAGAGTGGAACAAAACACCAGGCATAAGGCCGAGACTTCCACCCTTTACCAAGTGTATAGATGCATTAATTAAATAAGAGATATTGTGATATCCCAACAAAATATCCATGTTCCAAACATAGAACAAACTCCAATCTTCACCTGCAACTAACAACGCTATAAGAGGGGCTGAGCAAAGCAGTAACATAGCCAAACAACGGTTTGCTAGGACAAGGTGGGTTAGAGGCTTGGCTTAATAATATGGGAGGCATGGTAAGCAAGTGAAATTAACACAAGACAGGAATTTATTGAAGGAAATATGCCCTAGAGGCAATAATAAAGTTATTATTTATTTCCTTATATCATGATAAAATGTTTATTATTCATGCTAGAATTGTATTAACCGGAAACATAATACATGTGTGAATACATAGACAAACAGAGTGTCACTAGTATGCCTCTACTTGACTAGCTCGTTAATCAAAGATGGTTATGTTTCCTAACCATGAACAAAGAGTTGTTATTTGATTAACGGGATCACATCATTAGGTGAATGATCTGATTGACATGACCCATTCCATTAGCTTAGCACCCGATCGTTTAGTATGTTGCTATTGCTTTCTTCATGACTTATACATGTTCCTATGACTATGAGATTATGCAACTCCCGTTTGCCGGAGGAACGCTTTGTGTGCTACCAAACATCACAACATAAATGGGTGATTATAAAGGTGCTCTACAGGTGTCTCCAAAGGTACATGTTGGGTTGGCGTATTTCGAGATTAGGATTTGTCACTCCGATTGTCAGAGAGGTATCTCTGGGCCCTCTCGGTAATACACATCACATAAGCCTTGCAAGCATTGCAACTAATGAGTTAGTTGTGAGATGATGTATTATGGAACGAGTAAAGAGACTTCGCGGTAACGAGATTGAACTAGGTATGGGATACCGACGATCGAATCTCGGGCAAGTAACATACCGATGACAAAGGGAACAACGTATGTTGTTATGCGGTCTGACCGATAAAAGATCTTCGTAGAATATGTAGGAGCCAATATGAGCATCCAGGTTCCGCTATTGGTTATTGCCCGGAGACGTGTCTCGGTCATGTCTACATTGTTCTCGAACCCGTAGGGTCCGCACGCTTAAGGTTTCGATGATAGTTATATTATGAGTTTATGAGTTTTGATGTACCGAAGTTAGTTCGGAGTCCCGGATGTGATCACGGACATAACGAGGAGACTCGAAATGGTCGAGACATAAAGATTGATATATTGGACGGATATATTCGGACATCGGAAGTGTTCTGGGGAAGTTTCGGATAAAACCGAAGCACCGGGGGGTTACCGGAACCCCCCGGGGGGTTAATGGGCCTCATGGGCCTGAAGTGGAGAAGAGGAGGGGCTGCCAGGGCAGGCCGCGCGCCCCCTCCCCCCTAATCCTAATTGGACAAGGAGGGAGGGGCGGCGCCCCCCCCCTTTTCTTCTCTCCTTCCCCCTCTCCTACTTAGACAAGGAAAGGCAGGGGAGTCCTACTCCCGGTAGGAGTAGGACTCCTCCTGCGTGCCTCCTACTAGGGCCGGCCGCACACCCCCCTTGGATCCTTTATATACGGAGGCAAGGGGCACCCCTAGACACACAAGTTGATCCACGTGATCATATTCTTAGCCGTGTGCGGTGCCCCCTTCCACCATAGTCCTCGATAATATTGTAGCGGTGCTTAGGTGAAGCCCTGCGACGGTAGTACATCAAGATCGTCACCACGCCGTCTTGCTGATGGAACTCTTCCCCGACACTTTGCTGGATCGGAGTCCGGGGATCGTCATCGAGCTGAACGTGTGCTAGAACTCGGAGGTGCCGTAGTTTCGGTGCTTGATCGGTCGGGCTGTGGAGACGTACGACTACATCAACCAAGTTAACGCTTCCGTTGTCGATCTACAAGGGTACGTAGATCACACTCTCCCCCTCTTGTTGCTATGCATCACCATGATCTTGCGTGTGCGTAGGAATTTTTTTGAAATTACTACGAAACCCAACATTTATCATCAGGAAGCAATGTTTAGAGCATGAAAACTACAAGCTACAAGAACATATCATGGCAAATCAAGGCATGGCATGAAGCTACTCTAAGCATATAACAAAAGTCCCTTAGTGACCTTGAGCCAAATGGGATCAGAAAATACAATTGCAAGCATGTGAACATAGCAAAAACATAAACAGATTCAGACTTAGTGAAAAACTGGAGCATGCAAAACAGTTAACGAGTAGGCATGTTTACGAGCTCGATGCACTCACTACAGAGCATGACATTACAAACTAAGCATACACCCAGCAATTAGACATGGCATAGAAGCTAGACATGGCAAGAACAACAACATAGCATGCACGGATCAATAGCAACAACCTCGGCAAAATCGCTAAACATGTTAACAATCTTCGAGGAGCATTTTATAGCAAAAGTAGAGCTCGATTGAATCAAGCTAGGGTGCTCCATAATTGCAAACAAAGACATGGATGGATAGAGCACCACAATCTTAGCAAAACATCCTTACTGATTATCCTCAAAAGAGGCACGGATCACTAGGAAACAACATGAACATATGGCATAAAAATAATGACACGGCAAGGACTTAGTGAAATCCTAAGTCCCTGAAATCAACATCATTGAGTAAGCTACTTTGCATGCTTGTGCTAGTCACCACAAGGATCACAAAAATACATGGCATACACCCCTGTAAAGATGACATGGCATTCTACAAAACACATGTAGAGTTCAGGATCATAGCATGCACACATTAATCATGGCAAAAATGACAAAAGTGCATTTGCTGAAACAGATCTGAAACAATCACCACATAGCCCTCTTCCAAAAGCATTTTGGGCAACAATATGAACTCAAATGAAAATGATGCAATGATATGAAATGATGTACTCGTCGAGACGAACATTTTGATATGCTACACGCACGAATCGGAGCCATGGATGCAGAGTTATGGCATGTCAAAGTATGCATAAAAATACTGGGACTTGGTGGAATTTAGACCTCGCGGGAAAACTGGACGAGGAGGTTCCGGGACGAAGAGATCTGGGGACGGCGCGGGTGTTCGGTTCGAAGGGCTGGTGGATCTGATCCCACCCGGTCCAGATCTGACCAGACCCGATCTCCGGCGAGGCGGCCATCTCCGGCGAGGCGCGGGGCGACGCTGGGCGACGGAGGAGGCGGTGGCTGACGGCGAGGGGCGGCGCAGAGGGCAGCGGCGACCCGTGACGAGGCGGCGGAGGCGGGGGCCGGCTCGAGTCGTGCGGAACGGCGGGGAGCGGGCGGCGGTCGCCGACGGATAGGATCGGTGGCGGCGGGGCGAGCCGCGACGCGAAGGACGGGCGGCGGGCGGCGCCGGCGCGACGTGCGAAGAGCGAGGCGGCGGAGGAGCTCGGCCAGACGGGAGGCGAGGCGCGGGCGGGATTTGGCGGCTCGGGCGGCCGGTCGGGCCGGGAGGGTCGCGGCTGGGCCCGGCGGGCCTGGCAGGTGGCGCGACGAAGTGAGGAAGGGCAGCGGCCACGTGTCGCGCTGTTGTTGGCCCGGAGCGGTGGCGCGGCTAATGTGGCGGCCTCTGATTGGCCGTAGTGAGGTGGCTGAGGCGGTGGACACGTCCGGCGGCGGGACGGACATGTCCGGCTGCGGGAGGAGGAAGAGGACTAGGGTTAGACTGCGTGAATTTTCGGGGAGAGCCACATATATATAGGTAGAGGGAGCTAGGAGTGTCCAAATTGAGCACGGTTTTCAGCCACACGATCCTGATCGAACGCCCGAGATGATAGAAGGGGTTTTGGTGGGTTTTGGGCCACTTTGGAGGGGTGTTGGGCTGCAACACACACGAGGCCTTTTCGGTCCCTCGGTTAACCGTTGGAGTATCAAACGAAGTCCAAATGGCACGAAACTTGACAGGCGGTCTACCGATAGTAAACCAAGGCCGCATTACAAGTCTCGCTCCAATCCGAAAACGTTTAACACCCGCACACGAAAAGAGGTAGAAAGGGACACCGGGTGACATAGGAGCGCCGGAATGCAAAACGGACAACGGGGAAAATGCTCGGATGCATGAGACGAACATGTATGCAAATGAAATGCACATAATGACATGATATGAGATGCATGACATGCAAGCAATGACAAGGCAACAACAGCGAATAACTGGAGGACACCTGGCACATCGGTCTCCGGGCGCTACAACTTTAGTCGGACCAGATTCGATGAAAAGGGTCCTTATGTAGGGTAAATAGAAATTGGCATATCACGTTGTGGTTTTGGTGTAGGTAAGAAGCTTTCTTGCTAAGAAACCTATAGCAGCCACGTAAAAATTTGAGGACGTCTAACTTGTTTTTGCAGCATATGCCGTGTGATGTGATATGGCCAAAAGGATGTGATGAATGATATATGTGATGTATGAGATTGATCATGTTCTTTTAATAGGAATCACGACTTGCATGCCGATGAGTATGACAACCGGCAGGAGCCATAGGAGTTGTCTTAATTTATTTATGACCTGCGTGTCAACATAAACATCATGTAATTACTTTACTTTATTGCTAAACCGTTAGCCATAGTAGTAGAAGTAATAGTTGGCGAGACAACTTCATGAAGACACGATGATGGAGATCATGGTTTCATGCCGGTGACGATGATGATCATGGCGCCCCGAAGATGGAGATCAAAGGAGCAAAATGATATTGGCCATATCATGTCACTGTTTGATTGCATGTGATGTTTATCATATTTTTACATCTTATTTGCTTAGAACAACGTTAGCATAAATAAGATGATTCCTTATTAAAATATCAAGAATTGTGTTCCCCCTAACTATGCACTTGCTAAGGTCCGTTGTTCCGAAGCACCACGTGATGATCGGGTGTGATAGGTTCTAACGTTCGCATACAACAGGTGTAAGCCAGATTTACACACGCAATACACTTAGGTTGACTTGACGAGCCTAGCATGTACAGACATGGCCTCAAAACACGGAAGACCGAAAGGTTGAACATGAGTCGTACAGAAGATACGATCAATATGAAGATGTTCACCGATGATGACTAGTTCGTCTCACGTGATGATCGGACACGACCTAGTTGACTCGGATCATGTATCACTTAGATGACTAGAGGGATGTCTGTCTGAGTGGGAGCTCATTAAATAATTTGATTAGATGAACTTAATTATCATGAACATAGTCTAAAAACTTTGCAATATGTCTTGTAGATCAAATGGCCCACGCTAATGTTGCCCTCAACTTCAACGCGTTCCTAGAGAAAACCAAGCTGAAAGACGATGGTAGCAACTACATGGACTGGGTCCGTAACCTGAGGATTATCCTCATAGCTGCCAAGAAAGCATATGTCCTTGAAGCACCGCTAGGTGACGCACCTTTTTTCCCAGCAACTCAAGACGTTATGAACGCTTGGCAGTCGCGTAGTGAAGATTACTCCCTGGTTCAGTGCGGCATGCTTTACAGCTTAGAACCGGGGCTCCAAAAGCGTTTTGAGCAACACAGAGCATATGAGATGTTCCAAGAGCTGAAAATGATTTTCCAAGCTCATGCCTGAGTCGAGAAATATGAAGTCTCCGACAAGTTCTACAGTTGTAAGATGGAGGAGAATAGTTCTGTCAGCGAGCACATACTCAAAATGTCTGGGTTGCACAACCGCTTGTCTCAGCTAGGAGTCAATCTCCCGGATGACGCGGTCGTTAACGGAATCCTTCAGTCGCTCCCACCTAGCTACAAGAGCTTTGTGATGAACTTCAATATGCAGGGGATGGAAAAGACCATTCCTGAGGTATATTCAATGCTGAAATCAGTGGAGGTGGAGATCAAGAAGGAACATCAAGTGTTGATGGTGAATAAAACCACTAAGTTCAAGAAAGGCAAGGGTAAGAAGAATTTCAAGCAGGACGGCAAGGGAATTGCCGCGCCCGGTAAGCAAGCTGCCGGGAAGAAGCCAAAGAATAGACCCAAGCTTGAGACTGAGTGCTTTTATTGTAAGGGAAACAGTCACTGGAAGCGGAACTGCCCCAAGTACTTAGCGGATAAGAAGGCCGGCAATACCAAAGGTATATGTGATACACATGTTATTAATGTGTACCTAACCAGCGCTCGTAGTAGCTCCTGGGTATTTGATACCGGTGCGGTTGCTCATATTTGTAACTCAAAATAGGAGCTGCGGAATAAGCGGAGACTGGCGAAGGACGAGGTGATGATGCGCGTCGGGAATGGTTCAAAGGTCGATGTGATCGCCGTCGGCACGCTACCTCTACATTTACCTAGGGAATTAGTTTTAAACCTCAATAATTGTTATTTGGTGCCAGCTTTGAGCATGAACATTGTATCTGGATCTCACTTAATGCGAGATGGCTACTCATTTAAATCTGAGAATAATGGTTGTTCTATTTATGTGAGAGATATGTTTTATGGTCATGCCCCGCTGGTCAATGGTTTATTCTTATTTAATCTCGAACGTGATGTTACACATATTCATAGTGTGAATGCCAAAAGATGTAAGGTTGATAATGATAGTCCCACATACTTGTGGCACTGCCGCCTTGGTCACATTGGTGTCAAATGCATGAAGAAACTCCATGCAGATGGACTTTTGGAGTCTCTTGATTATGAATCATTTGACACATGCGAACCATGCCTCATGGGCAAAATGACCAAGACTCCGTTCTCCGGAACAATGGAGCGAGCAACCAACTTATTGGAAATCATACATACTAATGTGTGTGGTCCAATGAGTGTTGAGGCTCGCGGTGGCTATCGTTATGTTCTCACCCTCACTGATGACTTGAGTAGATATGGGTATGTCTACTTAATGAAACACAAGTCTGAGACCTTTGAAAAGTTCAAGGAATTTCAGAGTGAGGATGAGAATCAACATGACAGGAAAATAAAGTTCTTACGATAAGATCGTGGGGGAGAATATTTGAGTCATGAATTTGGCACGCACTTAAGGAAATGTGGAATCGTTTCACAACTCACGCCGCCTGGGACACCTCAGCGTAATGGTGTGTCCGAACATCGTAATCACACTCTACTGGATATGGTGCGATCTATGATGTCTCTTACCGATCTACCACTATCATTTTGGGGTTATGCTTTAGAGACTGCCACATTCACTTTAAATAGGGCTCCGTCGAAATCCGTTGAGACGACACCATATGAATTATGGTTTGGGAAGAAACCTAAGCTGTCATTTCTGAAAGTTTGGGGATGCGATGCTTATGTCAAGAAACTTCAACCTGAAAATTTCGAACCCAAGTCGGAAAAATGCGTCTTCATAGGATACCCTAAGGAAACTATTGGGTATACCTTCTACCTCAGATTCGAAGGCAAGATCTTTGTTGCCAAGAATGGATCCTTTCTAGAGAAAGAGTTTCTCTCGAAAGAAGTAAGTGGGAGGAAAGTAGAACTTGATGAAGTACTGCCTCTTGAACCGGAAAGTAGCGCAACTCAAGAAAATGTTTCTGTGGTGCCTGCACCGACTAGAGAGGGAGTTAATGATGATGATCAAGGAACTTAGGATCAAGTTACTACTGAACTTCGTAGGTCCACAAGGACACGTTCCATGCCAGAATGGTATGGAAACCCTGTCCTAGAAATAATGTTGTTAGACAACGGTGAACCTTCGAACTATGAAGAAGCGATGGCGGGCCCAGATTCCAATAAATGGTTTGAAGCCATTAAATCCGAGATAGGATCCATGTATGAAAACAAAGTATGGACTTTGACGGACTTGCCCGATGATCGGCGAGCCATAGAAAATAAATGGATCTTTAAGAAGAATACGGACGCGGATGGCAATGTGACCATCTATAAAGCTTGGCTTGTCGCTAAGGGTTATCGACAAGTTCAAGGGGTTGACTACGATGAGACCTTCTCACCCTTAGCGAAGCTGAAGTCTCTCTGAATCATGTTAGCAATTGCCGCATTCTATGATTATGAGATATGGCAAATGGACGTCAAAACGGCATTCCTTAATGGTTTCCTTAAGGAAGAATTGTATATGATGCAGCCGGAAGGTTTTGTCGATCCTAAGAATGCTGACAAGGTATGCAAGCTCCAACGCTCAATCTATGGGCTGGTGCAAGCATCTCGGAGTTGGAACATTCGCTTTGATAAGATGATCAAAGCGTTTGGGTTTACGCAGATTTATGGAGAAGTCTGTGTTTACAAGAAAGTGAGTGGGAGCTCTATAGCATTTCTCATATTATATGTGGATGACATACTATTGATGAGAAATGATATAGAATTCTTGGAAAGCATAAAGGCCTATTTGAATAAATGTTTTTCAATGGAGGACCTTGGAGAAGCTGCTTACATATTAGGCATCAAGATCTATAGAGATAGATCGAGACGCCTCATTGGTCTTTCACAAAGCATGTACCTTGACAAGATATTGAAGAAGTTCAATATGGGTCAGTCCAAGAAGGGGTTCTTACCTGTATTGCAAGGTGTGAGATTGAGCACGGCTCAATGCCCGACCACGTCAGAAGATAGAGAAAAGATGAGTGTCATCCCCTATGCCTCGGCCATAGGGTCTATTATGCATGCCATGTTGTGTACCAGACCTGATGTAAACCTTGCCGTAAGTTTGGTAGGAAGGTACCAAAGTAATCCCGGCATGGAGCACTGGACAGCGGTCAAGAATATCCTGAAGTACCTGAAAAGGACTAAGGATATGTTTCTCGTTTATGGAGGTGACGAAGAGCTCGTCGTAAAGGGTTACGTCGATGCTAGCTTCGACACAAATCTGGATGACTCCAAGTCACAAACTGGATACGTGTATATTTTGAATGGTGGGGCAGTCAGCTGGTGCAGTTGCAAGCAAAGCGTCGTGGCGGGATCTACATGTGAAGCGGAGTACATGGCAGCCTCGGAGGCAGCACATGAAGCAATCTGGATGAAGGAGTTCATTACGACCTAGGAGTTATTCCCAATGCGTCGGGCCCGATGACTCTCTTCTGTGACAACACTGGAGCTATTGCCCTTGCCAAGGAGCCCAGGTTTCACAAGAAGACCAGGCATATCAAGCGTCGCTTCAACTCCATTCGTGAAAATGTTCAAGATGGAGACGTAGAGATTTTTAAAGTGCATACGGATCTGAATGTCGCAGATCCGTTAACTAAACCTCTTCCACGAGCAAAACATGATCAACACCAGAACTCTATGGGTGTTCGATTCATCACAATGTAACTAGGTTATTGTAACGCCCCAGATATAACTTTCCCATTTGTACCAACTCTTGCCGTTTCCGGCGTTAAGTTATATTTATTTCTCGGGTTCGGGTCTTTGTCTCCGTGTGTTGTTTTCGTTTTCATGCATCTCATATCATGTCATCATGTGCATTGCATTTGCATACGTGTTCATCTCATGCATCCGAGCATTTTCCCCGTTGTCCGTTTTGCATTCCGGCGCTTCGTTCTCATCCGGAGGTCATTTCTAGCTTTCTTTCGTGTGTGGGGATTAAACATTTCCGGATTGGAACGAGACTTGTCATGCGGCCTTGGTTTACTACCGGTAGACCGCCTGTCAAGTTTCGTATCATTTGGACTTCGTTTGATACTCCAACGGTTAACCGAGGGACCGAAAAGGCCTCGTGTGTGTTGCAGCCCAACACCCCTCAAATTTGGCCCAAAAACCCACCAAACTCTGCTCCATGTCCTAGAGCGTTCGATCACGATCGCGTGGCCGAAAACCGCACCTCATTTGGACTCTCCTAGCTACTTATGCCTATATATACCCCCTCCATTTTCGGATCTCGTCTTCCCCCTCGAACCCTAGTCTAAAAAAAAACATCTCCGCGCCAGCCGGACACGTCCGACCCGGCCGGACATTCCTCCGCCGCCAGTCCCGCCTTGCCACGTGGGCAACGCCGCCGCCGCCGCGCCGTCCGGCCCGGGAGGCCCAGGAGGGGCCCCCGCGAGCCCATCTCCGCCGCCGTCCTCTACCGCCCCGCGCCGCCGTCCTCCGCTGTCCGCGCCGCCGCGGCTCCACGCCGGAGCCCGCGCCCCGACGCCGGCCGGCGACCGCCGCCTCGCCAGGCCACCACCTCGCCGGCGCCGCCCCGTCCGAGCGCCCGCCCCCGCCAAGCTCGCCGCCGCACCACGCCGCCGCCCCGGGCTCGGATCCGCCATCTCCGGCCGCCGTCCCCGCCATTTCCGTGAAGCTCCGGCGAACAGTGCTCCCCCGGCGTTCCTCGATTTCCGTGCAGCCCCAATCTGGATCTCAGATCCAAAATCATCTCGGTTGACTTTTATCCCCGAACCCTAATTTTTATGCCTACTTTGACCGCCCGTAACTTTGCATCCGTTAGCTCGATTTGGGCATATAATATATTCAAAATGTTCGTCTCGACGAGTAAATCGTTTCATTCCATTGCATCATTTTTATTGGAGTTCATCTTGATGCCCAAAATGCTGTTAGAAGAAGGCTTCGTGAGTTAATTGTCAGATCTGCTAGTTCATCTTAGACTTTTGTCATTTTTGCCATGATTAATGTGTGCATGCTATGACTGTGAGTCCTTCATATGTTTTGTTAAGCATTTTGTCTTCTTTCCAGAGGTGCAACCCATGAATTTTTAGGATGTGTGTGGTGACTTGTGCAAGCTTGCAAAGTGAGGTACCCGGTAAATCTGTTTTCAGGGACTTAGTGTTTTCACTAAGTTCTGGGATTTTAGTTCATGATGCCATATGTTCAGCTTGTTCCTAATGATCCGTGCCTCTTTTGAGGATGATCAGTAAGGACTTTGCTTTCATGTTATGCCTCTACCATCCATGTCTTTTTTCAATTTGGAGCACCATAGCTTGAGTCAATCGAGCTCTACTTTTGCTTCAGGTGAATCTAGGCAGATCGTCAACTCGTTTGCGATTTTGCCGGCGTTGTTGTAGTTGATCCGTGCATGCTATGCCATTGTTCTTGCCATGTCTAGCTTGTATTTTGTGCCTTATTAATGATGTATGCTGCCTTTATGAACTTGCACCATGGTGAGTGCATCGAGCTCGTTTACATGCCTTCGTGAGTTATATTTCAGCATGTCTCAGTTTTCACTAAGTCTGAAAACTGATTGTGTTTTAGCTATGTTCGTGTGCCCGTTAATATATTTTGTGAACCCTTTTGGCCCCAGGTCACTTTGGGTCTTTTGTTAAGATTGTTTGAGTAGCTCCATGCCATGTTCTTACTTGTCATGTTCAGGTCATTTATCATGTTGTTTTGCTGCTCCGAAGAGGGCTTCGTGATCTGAAATTTCAGACTAAGTGTTAATTTCACTAAGTCTGGAATCTGTTTTGCATTTGCGTTTTTGACATGCTTGTTTGAACCTCATAATGGATGAATTGGCCGTGTGGCTCAGTGCTAGTCTTTTGTTAAGCATCTTGTGTGCATCCCTGCCATGTATTTTGTTGTCATGTTTGGTGGCTGTAGCATGTTCATTTCGTTGCATTTAGATGCCTACTTGCTGTAAATCGCAGACCGTGCAGACCGTGTCATATCTTAAAACGCTTGCCATTTCCAAACCGTAACTCCGATTCCAATGATCTTTATATCGTTTTCAAGCGATTTCATCCCCTCTATCCAGTGGCACCCTTGGAATTCCAAGTTGAGGCCAGGTTCGTGTATTCCCTGTTATATCTTGCATTTTGCATCCCGCATCGCATCCCGCATAGCATATCATCATTTTGCTTGGTCTTGCACGTGGTCGATTGTATCCTTGTTGCTTGTTTGTCTTGTTTGGGTAGAGCCGGGAGACGAGTTCACTACCGAGGAGCCCGTTGAGTTTGGTTGTGAGGATCCAGTCAACTCTGACAACTGTGCAGGCAAGATGATCATACCCTCGAAATCACTACTATCTTTGCTATGCTAGTTTGCTCGCTCTTGCTTTGCCAATGCTACGATGCCTACCTTTTGCTTGTCAGCCTCCCAATTTCCATGTTGAGCCTCTAACCCACCTTGTCCTAGCAAACCGTTGATTGGCTATGTTACCGCTTTGCTCAGCCCCTCTTATAGCGTTGCTAGTTGTAGGTGAAGTTTGGAGGCCGTTCCTTGTTGGAACATTTATTTACTTGTTGGGATATCACTATATTGCTATGTTATCTTAATGCATCTATATATTTGGTAAAGGGTGGAAGGCTCGGCCTCTCGCCTAGTGTTTTGTTCCACTCTTGCCGCCCTAGTTTCCGTCATATCGGTGTTATGTTCCCGGATTTTGCGTTCCTTACGCGGTTGGGTTATAATGGGAACCCCTTGATAGTTCGCCTTGATTAAAGCTTTTCCAGCAATGCCCAACATTGGTCTTACCATTTGCCACCTAGCCTTTTCTTTGGGTTCTGCAGACTCAAGGGTCATCTTATTTTAACCCCCCCCCCCGGGCCAGTGCTCCTCTGAGTGTTGGTCCACCTGAGCGATGTCCGGCTACCAGGGGCAACTCTGGGCTGGCCTACCCGTCGTCTTCATCTGAGTGTGCCCTGAGAAAGATATGTGCAGCTCCTATCGGGATTTGTCGGCACATTCGGGCGGTGTTGCTGGTCTTGTTTTAACCTGTCGAATGTCTTGTTGTACCGAGGTATACCGAGTCTGATCGGTGTGTCTCGGGGAGGTCTATTCCTTCGTTGACCGTGAGAGCTTGTCATGGGCTAAGTTGGGACTCCCCTGCAGGGATTGAACTTTCGAAAGCCGTGCCCGCGGTTATGGGCAGATGGGAATTTGTTAATGTCCGGTTGTAGATAACTTGAACCTTAATTAATTAAAATGAATCAACTGAGTGTGTTGCCGTGATGGCCTCTTCTCGGCGGAGTCCGGGAAGTGGACACGGTGTTGGAGTAATGCTTGCGCAGGTTGTCTCTAGATTCTCGCTCGTGCTTTGCCTCCTCTTCTCGCTCTCTTTTGCGAAAGTTAGCCACCACATATGCTAGTCGCTTGCTGCAGCTCCACATATATTTGCCTTCCTTTCCTATAAGCTTAAATAGTTCTTGATCGCGAGAGTGCGAGATTGCTGAGTCCCTGTGGCTCACAGATACTATAACTTCCAGATGCAGGTCCAGGTGATTCCGCTCCAGGTGACGAGTACGAGCTCAAGTGGGAGTTCGACGAGGACTCTCAGCGTTATTATGTTTCCTTTCCCGATGATCAGTAGTGGTGCCTAGTTGGGGTTCGATTCAGGGCCTTGTCGCATGTTGGGTTCTTTTCCATTTTGGCGCCGTAGTCGGGCCATGAGTGTTGTTTGATGGATGTTATTTATGTACTCTGATGTGACGTGGCGAGTGTAAGCCAACTATGTTATCTCCCCCTTTTATTATGTATTACATGGGATGTTGTAATGATTGCCTGACTTGCGACATTGCTTTCAATGCGGTTATGTCTCTAAGTCGTGCCTCGACACGTGGGAGCTATAGCCGCATCGAGGGCGTTACAAGTTGGTAATCAGAGCCTTCCCCGACCTTAGGAGCCCCATTGCTTGATCGTTTTTAGCAGCCGAGTTGTGTCTAGAAAAATGTTTTGAGTCCTTAGGAATTATATATCGGAGAGTTTAGGGAATTCTTTTTACTTCCCAGTCTCCTCATCGCTCTGGTAACGCATCCTGACGTAGAGTTTTGACTCTTCTCTTCTCAAATTTCACTAAAAAAAATTTAGGATCAGGCGAGTATCTTGGAATCGTTCCGATGGCTTATGATGCGAACATTGTCTTGGTGCCTCCTGTCAGGGGTTTAGTGGAAGTGTCCCGGGGAGTTGAGCTCTGAGGTGTTGTCATCATAATTTTATCGTTGCAATTCTGGAATACTTGAGATATGTTCGCCGACATCGAAAATCTCTTTTATGCAGTTCGTTGGTGAGATAACCTCGACGCCACCCAGTACTGGGGCGGGAGTTCGGGAGTATCGCCATAACTTGTATAACGGATGCTTTTTGAAGGTTGAGGTAGATGGTTTCCGAAGTTTTCTTGGTTATGTGTTGAAGGATGGATACAGCTGGATGTAGGATTTGCTAGTTTGGGTGAGATATTATGCTTCCCCTGTATCCCCAACACCTGATTGCATAACCGGAAAGGTTTGGGAGTTTCATAGGTGGGAATTCTAGTAGCTCTAGTTCTTCTTCCACGGATATTGGTTTGAGATTGGGATTTCTTACCAATTATTCGTTCTTGATCCGTACCTTGTTGATTTATTTCTCTACCTTAATTCTACGTGGCTTCTCAATTTATGGATATGTGACCATTTGAAGAGGAATGCATTCATTCATTTTGTTCGGATGTGAAGACTATATGTTGCAATTTTCATTCCGTTGGATTCAGCTTCATTTATCTGTCTATGTGCTAATGGTGGTCAACGTCTTCAGGATGGCTCCCGCTAAGAGCACCAACCAGAACCAGAATCAAGATCCGCCACCACCTCCACCTCCTCCGGAGGCATGGCAAGCTGTGATGGCCGCAACCAATGCAAACACTCAGCTGATCATGCAAATTCTTCAAGAGTGCAGTCAAGGCAGTCAAGGGAATCAAGGCAGCAATCAGAGTCACTTTGCTACACTCAACCAGTTCCTTGCTAACGGGCCAAAGACTTTCAGCAATTGTGTTGAGGCAACCGATGCTGACGATTGGCTTGTGGATCTGTGTAAGCATTTCGAGTGCAGTAACGTCAGGCCTGAGGACTTTGTCAAGTTCGCTTCCTTCCAACTCAAAGATCAAGCTGCAGAATGGTTCCAGCAGTACAAGGATTCCAGAGGTGGACGTGTTATCACTTGGGATGATTTCCGTCGAGATTTCCAAGCTCATCATATTCCGCAGAGCGTGGTTGAAAGCAAGCGTGAGGAATTCCGCAATCTGAAGCAAGGCTCTTTGTCTGTCTATGACTACAACAAGTTGTTCCAGAAGCTTGCCCGCTTTGCCAAGCAGGACGTGCCTGATGAGAAGAGCATGATATATCAGTTCAGGGGTGGTCTCAGAGAAGATATTCAGCTCGCTCTTGTCCTCTTTGAGCCCTTGAGATACGATGAGTTCTACAATATGGCACTGAAGCAAGAGGCTGCTCAGTTGAGGTGTGATGCTTCCAAGAAGCGAGTCAGAGATGTTACTCCTTCTTCCTCTACTCAAGTGGCCAAGCAGCAGAAGTTTTGGCTTTCTCCTCCTCCGTTCCGTCAGCCGTATCAGCAGAAGAGCAAAGGTGGCAGTGGTTCTTCCCACCCACCTAACCCTGGCTTTCAGAACAAGGCTTCATCTCAAGCTCCAAGATCGAGTGCTCCGTATCACCGTCCGCTTTCAGAGGTCACGTGCAACAAGTGCCAACAGAAGGGTCACTATGCCAACAAGTGTTTCAACCAGAGGCATCTTCCTCCTCCTCCTCCTCCTGTCAGATCGGCAAGTACAGCTGTGGTCAAGCATAACCCCAAGCATGCCAAGGTGAATTTGATGAATGCAGCTCAGGCAGAGGACTCGTCGGATGTGATCATGGGTAACCTTCCTGTTAATGACATTCCCGCAAAAGTTCTTTTTGACACTGGTGCATCGCATTGTTTCATGTCGAGAACTTTTGCATCTAAGCATGATTTTGTTACTCAAGTGTTGCCGAAGCCGTTGGCTATCATCTCTCCGGCCCGTCAAATGACATCTCGAGTATGCGTTCCGGATGTTACTATCACTTTGGGTGACTATAAGTTCTTGTCCTCTCCAAATGTTCTTGCCGACTCGGATATTGATCTTATTCTCGGAATGGATTGGCTTTCTAAGCACAAGGCTCAGCTTGATTGTGCAGCCAGGCAGATTCAATTGACTCATTCGTCTGAGGATGTAATTGTCTTTGCCGCTCGGGATAATACTATCCGTCTGTTTTCTCTCAATGAGAAGGGAGAATTGGATGCCATCTCTCAAATTCCAGTCGTTTGCGAATATCAAGACATCTTTCCAGAAGAGCTCCTAGGAATGCCTCCGCACCAGCCAGTTGAATTCGTTATTGAACTTGAGCCTGGCACGGAACCTGTGTGCAAACGTCCTTACAAGCTCAGACCTGAAGAGTTGAAGGAGCTGAAGAAGCAACTCGATGAGCAAGAAAGAATGGGTCTCATCCGGCCTAGTTCTTCTCCGTGGGGTTGTGGTGTTCTTTTTGTGAAGAAGAAGGATGGAACGGACCGACTTTGTGTTGATTACCGTCCGGTGAACAAGAAGACCATCAAGAACAAATACCCACTTCCCAACATCAATGAGCTGTTCGAACAACTCAAAGGTGCCCAAGTATTCTCCAAGCTTGATCTCTGTATGGGTTATCACCAGATTCGCATTCGTGAAGAAGATATTCCCAAGACAGCATTCAGAACAAGCTTTGGTTCATATGAATACACTGTCATGTCTTTTGGCCTCGCCAACGCTCCTCCGACGTTCTCCCGCATGATGAACTTCATCTTCAACGCCTACACCAATGACTTCGTTTTGGTCTATCTCGACGACATTCTGGTTTTCTCCAAGAACAAGGAAGATCATGCCAAGCACTTGCGTTTGGTTCTCGATAAGCTCAGGGAACATCAGTTCTACGCCAAGTTCTCCAAGTGCGAATTTTGGCTCGATGAGGTTCTTTATCTTGGTCATATCATCTCTGCCAAGGGCATTGCCATGAATCCTGAGAAGGTGTCTGCAATTGTGAATTGGGAACCTCCTCAGAACGTGAAGCAACTCCGCAGTTTTCTCGGTCTCGCAAGCTATTGCCGAAGATTCGTTGAAAACTTTTCCAAGATCGCGAAGCCTCTCTCAAATCTTCTTCAGAAGCACGTCAAGTATGTTTGGTCTCCGGAGTGTGATATTGCTTTCAAGACTTTGAAAGAGAAATTGATCACTGCTCCAGTTCTGACTCCGCCTGATGAATCCAAGCCGTACGAGGTCTTTTGTGATGCCTCTCTCCAAGGTCTTGGCGCAGTATTGATGCAAGAGAATAAAGTTGTTGCTTATACATCTCAACAGCTGAAGCCTAATGAGAAGAACTACCCCACTCATGATCTCGAGTTGGCGGCAGTTGTGCATGCTCTTTTGACTTGGAGACATCTTCTATTGGGAAGAAAAGTGGACATTTTCACTGATCACAAGAGTCTCAAGTACATCTTCACTCAGCCTAATCTCACCCTCAAGCAAACTCGATGGGTCGAAATGATTCAAGAGTATAATCCGAGTATTGAGTACACTCCAGGCAAGGCCAATGTGATTGCTGACGCTTTGAGCAGAAAGGCCTACTGCAACAGTCTGATTCTCAAGCCTTATCAACCCGAGCTTTGTGAAGCTTTCCGCAAACTCAATCTGCAAGTTGTTCCTCAAGGTTTCCTCGCCAACCTTCAAGTCTCTCCTACCTTAGAAGACCAGATTCGCCAAGCCCAGCTTCTTGATGCTATGGTGAAAAAGGTGAAGATTGGGATTGCCAAGAGTCAGTCCAAGTACAAGTGCTACCGCCTTGATGACAAGGACACTCTCTTCTTCGAGGATCGTATTGTTGTGCCCAAAGGTGAACTTCGTAAAGTGATCATGAACGAGGCTCACAATTCTCTCCTCTCCATCCACCCTGGGAGCACGAAGATGTATCAGGACCTCAAGCAAGCTTATTGGTGGACTCGAATGAAGCGCGAGATCGCTCAATTCGTGAATGAATGTGATGTCTGCAGAAGAGTGAAGGCAGAACACCAAAGACCAGCAGGTCTCCTCCAACCTCTTGCCATTCCATAATGGAAGTTTGACCACATTGAGATGGACTTCGTGACTGGGTTTCCAAAGTCCAAGCGTGGCAATGATGCTATATTTGTTGTCATCGACAAACTCACCAAAGTGGCTCATTTTCTGCCTATCAAAGAGTCGATCACTGCAGCTCAATTGACGGAACTCTATACCTCTCGCATTGTCTCTCTTCACGGTATTCCTCAAGTGATATCTTCAGACCGTGGCAGCATCTTTACCTCCAAGTTTTGGGATTCTTTCCAGAAGGCCATGGGCACTAACATCCGCTTCAGCACTGCTTTCCATCCTCAAACAAGCGGTCAAGTCGAGCGTGTCAACCAGATTCTTGAAGATATTCTCAGGGCTTGTGTGATCTCCTTCGGCATGAAGTGGGAGGATTGTCTTCCTTATGCTGAATTCTCATACAACAACAGTTTTCAAGCAAGTTCGGGCAAGGCCCCATTTGAAATTGTGTATGGCAGGAAGTGTCGTACCCCTCTCAACTGGTCTGAAACCGGTGAACGTCAGCTGTTGGGTAATGACTTAATCACAGAAGCAGAAGAAATGTGCAAAGTCATTCGTGATAACCTCAAAGCAGCCCAATCCCGCCAGAAGAGCTACTATGAAAGTAAGCACCGTGATTTGGCTTTCGAGATCGGAGATCATGTTTACCTCCGTGTCTCTCCTATGAAAGGTACTCGTCGCTTCGGTATCAAAGGGAAGCTTGCCCCTAGATACATGGGACCTTTCAAGATTGTCAGCAAGAGAGGCGACCTCGCCTATCAACTCGAGCTTCCTTCAAACTTTGCAAATGTTCATGACGTGTTCCATGTCTCTCAGCTTCGAAAGTGCTTCAAGACTCCTGACCGCATCGTCAATTTCGAGGACATTGAGCTCCAAGAAGATCTCTCTTATCGTGAGCACCCAGTTGCTATTCTTGAAAAGACTGAACGCAAGACTCGCAACAAGTCAATCAAATTTCTCAAAGTCAAGTGGTCACACCATTCCGACCGTGAAGCTACCTGGGAACGCGAGGATCACCTCCGTTCTGAGTACCCGGAGTTCTTTCAGTCCTAGATCTCGGGACGAGATCTTTTCGTAGTGGTGGAGTGTTGTAACACCCCAGATGTAACTTTCCCTATTTGTACTCCAACTCTTGCCGTTTCCGGCGTTAAGTTATACTTATTTCTCGGGTTCGGGTTTTTGTCTCCGTGTGTTGTTGTCTTTGTCATGCATCTCATATCATGTCATCATGTGCATTGCATTTGCATACATGTTCGTCTCATGCATTCGAGCATTTTCCCCGTTGTCCGTTTTGCATTCCGGTGCTTCGTTCTCCTCCGGTGGCCATTTCTAGCTTTCTTTCGTGTGTGGGGATTAAACGTTTCCGGATTGGACCGAGACTTGTCAAGCGGCCTTGGTTTACTACCGGTAGACCGCCTGTCAAGTTTCGTATCATTTGGACTTCGTTTGATACTCCAACGGTTAACCGAGGGACCGAAAAGGCCTCGTGTGTGTTGCAGACCAACACCCCTCCAATTTGGCCCAAAACCCACCAAACTCTGCTCCATGTCCTAGAGCGTTCGATCACGATCGCGTGGCCGAAAACCGCACCTCATTTGGACTCTCCTAGCTCCACTTATGCCTATAAATAGACACCCCCTCGATTCGGATCTCTCTCCCTCTCCGAAATCCTAAATCGCCCCGCGCCGCGCCGAACGTGTCCGTCCCCGGCCGGACATCGTCCGACTCACCCCGCCGCCTGCCACGTGTCGCCGCCCCGTTGGCCGTCGCCGCCCCACATCCCCGCCGGCCCGGGAGCCCAAGGCCGGCCCCCGAGGCCCGCGCCGCCTCGCCCCGTCGCCCGGTTGCGCCGCCGCCCGCGCCTCCTCCTCCCTTGTCGCCGGCCGCCGGCGCCGCCCCGCCGCCTCGTCGCCGGCAGCCGACATCGCCGCCACTCGACGTCGGCCACCACCGCCGCCTCGCCGCCCCGTTCCGGTCGCCGCCACGCCGGCGAGCGCCGCGGCCACTCCGGCCAACCCCGCCGCCCGTGCCTACCTCCTCCCCCGCCGGCCGCGTCGGCCTTCTCCGGCGAGCTCGCCGCGCCGCGCCGCTGCTACAGTGCCTTCGGGCTGGATCCAGATCTGAGTTAACCTAGGGTTGACTTTTTCCCTCTCCCCCTAAACTTTTATGCATGCTTTGACCGTCCGTATCTCCGCATCCGTAGCTCCGATTTGGACATATAATATATCAAAATGTTCGTCTCGATGAGTACATCATTTCATTCCATTGCATCATTTTAATTTGAGTTCATCTTGATGCCCAAAATGCTGTTAGAAGGAGGCTTCGTGAGTTAATTGTCAGATCTGCTAGTTCATCTTAGACTTTTGTCATTTTTTCCATGATTATTGTGTGCACGCTATGCCTGTGAGTCCTTCATATGTTTTGTTAAGCATTTTGTCTTCTTTCCAGAGGTGCAACCCATGCATTTTTAGGATGTGTGTGGTGACTTGTGCAAGCTTGCAAAGTGAGGCACCCGGGAAATCTGTTTTCAGGGACTTAGTAGTTTTCACTAAGTCTTGGATTATTTAGTTCATGATGCCATATGTTCAGCTTGTTTCCTAGTGATCCGTGCCTCTTTTGAGGATGATCAGTAAAGTAGTTTTGTTAATAATGTTATGTTATATCCATCCATGTCTTTGTTTGCAATTATGGAGCACCCTAGCTTGAGTCAATCGAGCTCTACTTTTGCTTCGTTGTGAAACTGGGCAGATCGTCAATTCGTTTGCGATTTTGCCGATGCTATTGTAGTTGATCCGTGCATGCTATGCCATTGTTCTTGCCATTTCTAGCTAGAATTTTGTGCCTTCTTAATGGATGTATGCTTGCATTGCCATGACTTGCAGCGTAGTGAGTGCATCGAGCTCGTTTACATGCCTTCGTGAGTTATATTTCAGCATGTCTCAGTTTTCACTAAGTCTGAAAACTGATTGTGTTTTAGCTATGTTCGTGGGCTTGTTAGTATATTTTGTGATCCCTTTTGGCCCCAGGTCACTTTGGGACTTTTGTTAAGCTTGTTGAGTAGCTCCATTCCATGTTCTTACTAGTCTTAATCGGGTCATGTATCATGTTGTTTTGCTGCTCCGAAGAGGGCTTCGTGATCTGAAATTTCAGACAAGTGTTAATTTCACTAAGTCTGTAATCTGTTTTGCATTTGCGTTTTTGCCATGCTTGTTTGAACCTCATAATGGATGAATTGGCCGTGGCTCAGTGCTAGTATTTTGTTAAGAATCTTGTGTGCATCCCTTCCATGTATTTTGTTGTCATGTTTGGTGGCTGTAGCATGTCCTTTTCATTGCGTTTAGATGCCTACTTGCTGTAAATCGCAGACCGGTGTCATTCTAAAAACGCTTGCCATTTCCAAACCGTAGCTCCGATTCCGGTGTTCTTTATATCGTTTTCAAGCGATTTCATCTCATCCTTCCAGTGGCACCCTTGGAATTCCAAGTTGAGGCCAGGTTCATGCATTTCCTGTCATATCTTGCATTTTGCATCCCGCATCGCATCCCGCATAGCATATCATCATTTCATCATATTGCTTGGTCTTGCACGTGGTTGATTGTATCCTTGTTGCTTGTTTGTCTTGTTGGGTAGATCCGGGAGACGAGTTCGCTACCGAGGAGCCCGTTGAGTTTGCTTGTGAGGATCCAGTCAACTCTGACAACTGTGCAGGCAAGATGATCATACCCTCGAAATCACTACTATCTTTGCTATGCTAGTTTGCTCGCTCTTGCTATGCCAATGCTACGATGCCTACCTTTTGCTTGTCAGCCTCCCAATTTCCATGTCAAACCTCTAACCCACCATGTCCTAGCAAACCGTTGATTGGCTATGTTACCGCTTTGCTCAGCCCCTCTTATAGCGTTGCTAGTTGCAGGTGAAGATTGGAGGCCGTTCCTTGTTGGAACATCATTTATTTACTTGTTGGGATATCATTATATTGCTATGTTATCTTAATGCATCTATATACTTGGTAAAGGATGGAAGGCTCGGCCTCTCGCCTAGTGTTTTGTTCCACTCTTGCCGCCCTAGTTTCCGTCATATCGGTGTTATGTTCCCGGATTTTGCGTTCCTTACGCGGTTGGGTTATAATGGGAACCCCTTTATATTTCGCCTTGATTAAAGCTTGTCCAGCAATGACCAACCTTGGTTTTACCATTTGCCACCTAGCCTTTTCTTTCCCTTGGGTTCTGCAGACTCAAGGGTCATCTTATTTTACCCCCCTCCCCCCGGGCCAGTGCTCCTCTGAGTGTTGGTCCAAACTAGAGCCCCTTGCAGCGCCACCTCGGGGAAACTCGAGGGCTGGTTTTAGTTGTACGGATTGCTTATCCGAGTGTGCCCTGAGAAAGAGATATATGCAGCTCCTATCGGGATTTGTCGGCACATTCGGGCGGTGTTGCTGGTCTTGTTTTAACCTGTCGAATTATCTTGTTGTACCGGGTTACCGAGTCTGATCGGTGTGTCTCGGGTGGAGGTCTATTCCTTCGTTGACCGTGAGAGCTTGTCATGGGCTAAGTTGGGACTCCCCTGCAGGGATTGAACTTTCGAAAGCCGTGCCCGCGGTTATGGGCAGATGGGAATTTGTTAATGTCCGGTTGTAGATAACTTGAACCTTAATTTAATTAAAATGAATCAACTGAGTGTGTTGCCGTGATGGCCTCTTCTCGGCGGGGTCCGGGAAGTGGACACGGTGTTGGAGTAATGCTTGCGCAGGTTGTCCTTCTAGATTCTCGCTCGTGCTTTGCCTCCTCCTCTCGCTCTCTCTTGCGAATAAGATAGCCACCACATATGCTAGTCGCTTGCTGCAGCTCCACATATATTTCCCTTATCCATTCCTATAAGCTTAAATAGTCTTGATCGCGAGGGTGCGAGATTGCTGAGTCCCTGTGGCTCACAGATACTATAACTCCAGATGCAGGTCCAGGTGATTCCGCTCCAGGTGACGAGTACGAGCTCAAGTGGGAGTTCGACGAGGACTCTCAGCGTTACTACGTGTCTTTTCCTGATGATCAATAGTGGTGCCTAGTTGGGGTTTGATTCGGGGCCTTGTCGCATGTTGGGTTTTCTTCTATTTTGGCGCCGTAGTCAGGCCATGAGTGTTGGTATGATGGATGTTATTTATGTACTTTGATGTGACGTGGCGAGTGTAAGCCAACTATGTATCTCCCCCTTTTATTATATATTACATGGGATGTTGTAATGATTGCCTGACTTGCGACATTGCTTTCAATGCGGTTATGTCTCTAAGTCGTGCCTCGACACGTGGGAGCTATAGCCGCATCGAGGGCGTTACAAGTACCAAAGTAATCCAGGAGTGGATCACTGGACAGCGGTCAAGAACATCCTGAAATACCTAAAAATGACTAAGGATATGTTTCTCATATATGGAGTTGACAAAAAGCTCGTCGTAAACAGTTATATCGATGCAAGCTTTGACACTGATCCGGATGACTCTAAGTCACAAACTGGATACGTGTTCTTATTAAATGGTGGAGCTGTCAGTTGGTGCAGTTCCAAGCAGAGCGTCGTGGCGGGATCTACGTGTGAAGCGGAATACATAGCTACTCCGGAAGCAGCAAATGAAGGAGTCTGGATGAAGGAGTTCATACCCGATCTAGGTGTCATACCTAGTGCATCGAGTCCAATGAAAATCTTTTGTGACAATACTGGAGCAATTGCCTTGGCAAAGGAATCCAGATTTCACAAGAGAACCAAGCACATCAAGAGATGCTTCAATTCCATCCGCGATCAAGTCAAGGAGGAAAAATAGAGATTTGCAAGATACATACGGATATGAATGTTGCAGACCCATTGACTAAGCCTCTCTCACGAGCAAAACATGATCAGCACCAAGACTCCATGGGTCTTAGAATCATCATAATGTAATCTAGATTATTGACTCTAGTGCAAGTGGGAGACTGAAGGAAATATGCCCTAGAGGCAATAATAACGTTGTTATTTATATTTCCTTATATCATGATAAATGTTTATTATTCATGCTAGAATTGTATTAACCGGAAACTTAGTACATGTGTGAATACATAGACAAACAGAGTGTCACTAGTTTGCCTCTACTTGACTAGCTCGTTGAATTAATGATGGTTATGTTTCCTAACCATAGACATGAGTTGTCATTTGATTAAAGGGATCACATCATTAGAGAATGATGTGATTGACTTGACCCATATGTTAGCTTAGCACGATGATCGTTTAGTTTGTTGCTATTGCTTTCTCCATAACTATACATGTTCCTATGACTATGAGATCATGCAACTCCCGAGTACCGGAGGAACACTTTATGTGCTACCAAACGTCACAATGTAACTGGGTGATTATAAAGGTGCTCTACAGGTGTCTCCGATGGTGTTTGTTGAGTTGGCATGGATCAAGATTAGGATTTGTCGCTCCGATTGTCGGAGAGGTATCTCTGGGCCCTCTCGGTAATGTACATCACTATAAGCCTTGCAAGCAATGTAGCTAATGAGTTAGTTATGGGATGTAGCATTACGGAACGAGTAAAGAGACTTGTCGGTAACGAGATTGAACTAGGTATTGAGATACCGACGATCGAATCTCGGGCAAGTAACATACCGAGGACAAAGGGAGCAACGCATATTGTTATGCGGTTTGACCGATAAAGATCTTTGTAGAATATGTAGGAACCAATATGAGCATCCAGGTTCCGCTATTGGTTATTGACCGGAGACATGTCTCGGTCATGTCTACATAGTTCTCAAACCCGTAGGGTCCGCACGCTTAACATTCAATGACGATCGGTATTACGAGTTTATGTGTTTTGATGTACCGAAGGTAGTTCGGAGTCCCAGATTTGATCACGGACATGACGAGGAGTCTCGAAATGGTCGAGACGTAAAGATCGATATATTGGAGGCCTATGTTTGGACATCGGAATGGTTCCGGGTGAAAACGGGAGTATACCGGAGCACCGGGTGGTTACCGGAACCCCTCGGGAGGTATATGGGCCTTATTGGGCCTTAGTGGAAGAGAGGGGAAAGAAGCAAAGGAGGCCCCACCAAGCCCAATCCGAATTGGGAGGGGGTCCGCGCCCCCCCCCCCCTTTCCTTCCTTCTTCCCTCTCCCTCCTTCTCTCCTAAAACCAACAAAGCAAGGGTGGGAATCCTACTCCCGGTGGGAGTAGGAATCCTCTTGGGGCATGCCTAGGAGGCCGGCCCCCTCCCCCTTCTCCACTCCTTTATATAAGGGGGAGGGGGCACCCCATAGACATACAAGTTGATCATTGATCTTTTAGCCATGTGCGGTGCCCCCTCCACCATAATCCACCTTGGTTATATCGTAGCGGTGCTTAGGTGAAGCCCGGTTCCGGTAGCAATATCATCACCGTCATCACGCCGTCGTGCTGACTGTAGCGACCAGACCTCAAACAGTCTGATCTCTGTGCTCCGGTGTCATCCCTGGATCAGTAATGCTGACACCACACAGTACTCGGAGGATTTATAGCAGAGTAGCAATCACACACTTATTACATCGAGTGTCTCAAAAGAGAACTTATTACAATAAATATGGCTTAAGGCCATCTAATAACGATAACAGCGGAAGGCTTGGAAGATAAGTGAGTCCATCAACTCCAACGGCATCACTGAGTATAGAACCACGACCTAAAAACTCCTTAAACATCGTCTGAAAAGTCTGCAACATTAACGTTGCAGCCCGAAAACGGGTCAGCACATGGAATATGCTGGCAAGGTAACACATAGAGAGTATTGGAATGCAACAGCTATACTATATGCATATTTGGCTGGTGGAAAAGCTCTATGGTTATAGTCTTTGCGTAAAGCCAATTTTTCCCTACTTCAAAAGAATAATTTTATTTAACTATCATGGTAGTTGTTAAACATTGAGAATGGTTGACAGCATTCTCAATCCCAATTAAGTAACATCATTAAAACCCAACTATATTAATTAGGGTAACATGATGAGATTCACATGATAATCCAAGTACTAGATACTCAAGATGTCCATAACCGGGGACACGGCTAACCATGATTAGTTTATTACACTCTGCAGAGGTTTGCGCACTTTTCCCCACAAGACTCGATCGCCTCCGTTTGTTTTCTCGCACTACATGGTGTTTGAGAAGACGGATGACCGAGACATGGTCTTTCAGAAGCGCTAGCACCTTACGATCGGGTAGACCGTACCACCTACATCTCCTACATCTGCTAGTCTACCACTGTAAGAGTTCGCACAACTTAGTCAACTATGCTAGAGCCCATAATAGCTTGTGGCTGCACACGGAAGTTTCTAGTATGAATAGTCTCATGATCCCTTTGAGCCTGGGTGGCGGTCCAAAAGAAAACAGGCAAGTCCTGGAATACCCAGGTGCCTCAATCCACCCAGATGTGTGTTTAAGTTGCCACCTTAAATAAACCATTAATCAACAAACTCACATCTGTCATGGATTTCACTCACCCAATCCACGTCTACTAGCATAGCATGGCATAATAAGCAAACGTAGAAGTAACTCCCAAAGGTTTGATAATAAACAGGTAATAGGTTCTACCTCATCTACTTCCCATCCCACAATTTAATTAGATCCTAATCATGCAATGTGTGAGGATTGATCTAATGCAATAAAACTGGGTAGTAGAAAAGGTATGATCAAAGTGTTACTTGCCTTGCTGATGATCCGAGAAACCTAACGATTCGAAGTGACAGGCGGCGCACTCCGGGTACTCTATCGCAGACAAACAAACAAGCATACAATAAGTACTCATCTAATGCACGGGTAAAACTCAAATAAGAGATCTAACCAGAAGGTTCAACTTAAGAACTCCGGTTGGCAAAAAGAATCAAATCGAACGAAGCAAAGAAAGTCAAACGGCGAAAGAAAACAACTTCGTTCTAGTAATCTGGATCTAAGTCAAATTTTATAGTAGCAAAAACTTGTTTAAGTTGATTATTCGGATAGATGGTTTCGAGACGAAACTCCAGGCGCTTGAATCGCCTGATTCCGATAAACGAGCGAAAAGTTATACTAAAACGAAAATCGGATCAGAAATCGCGATCAGAAAATAACCGCGGAAAAATCCGACGAAAAAGAAAAACGACGAACGGATTAAATTGTTAATTAACCTAATCCGAAAAAGAAATTAAAATAAAAAAAACGAAGAAAAACCGAAAATAAAACCGACGAAAACCAATCGGTTTTTATAAAAAACCGGCACGGATTTTGAGGCGGCGGCGAACCTCGGGCGACGCGCGTCGCGGCGGCGGCGGCTCTGGCGGGCGGGTGAGCTGGCGGCGGCGGTGGTTATGGGCTGGGGGCTCGGGTGCGGCGCTATTTAAGGGCGTCCCCCGGGCGGAGTCCCGCTCGGGCACGGCCCAAGGTCGGTTTCGTTTTTTTTATAATTACGCTCGGAAGAAAAATAAAAAGAAATACCAAACGGACTCCAAAAATCCCGAAATAAATTTTCTCGGGCTTCTAAAATCAAGCCCGACAAAGTGAACATTTATTTGGGCCCTAAATGCAATTTTGAAAAACGCATATTTTTCCTAAATTCAAATAAAAACATCGAAAAACTCCGAAATAAATCTTATTTGATTTTATTATTAAATCCTCAATATTTATATATTTTGGGAAATTCATTTTATTCCCTCTCTCATATTTTTGTAATAGAAATAATCGATGATAAAATAAATAAAATCAAATGATCCTATTTTCAAAATTTGAGAAAACTCAAATATGAAAATAACGAAATCCCCAACTCTCTCCGTGGGTCCTTGAGTTGCTTAGAATTTTCTAGGATCAAAACCCAAAAGCAAATAAAATATGATATGCATGATGATCTAATGTATAAAATTCCAAATTGAAAATTTGGGATGTTACAAACCTACCCCCCTTAAGATGAATCTCGCCCTCGAGATTCGGGTTGGCTAGAAAATAGGTGAGGGTGGTCCTTGAGCAAATCTTCCTCTCGCTCCCAGGTGGCTTCATCCTCCGTGTGGTGGCTCCACTGAACCTTGCAAAACTTGATAACTTTGCTGCGGGTAACTCGGCTGGCAAACTCGAGGATCTTAACTGGTTTCTCCTTGTAGGTCAAATCGTTATCCAACTGAATAGTTTCCAAAGGCACTGTGTCTCTCAATGGTATGTCAGCTATCTCCGCGTGACACTTCTTTAACTGAGAAACGTGGAACACATCATGAACTCCTGACAATCCTTCGGGCAATTCCAACTTGTAGGCCACTTCTCCCATACGCTCCAAAATTCGATATGGTCCTACAAATCGTGGCGCTAACTTCCCTTTAACTCCAAAACGCTTTGTTCCCAGAAGTGGAGATACTCGAAGATAAGCTCTGTCTCCAACTTCGTAAACTGTCTCCTTGCGTTTAGAATCTGCATAACTCTTCTGTCTGGACTGGGCTACCTTGAGCCTATCGAATTTCACCTTCTGTTCAGACTCCTTAATCAAGTCAGGACCAAACAACTGGCGGTCTCCAACTTCGTCCCACGACAACGGTGTCCTGTTCCTCCTTCCGTATAAGGCTTCGAAAGGGGCCATCTTTAAACTGGTTTGGTAACTGTTGTTGTAAGAGAATTCTGCATATGGCAATTTTTTGTCCCAACTAGATCCATAATCTAGCACACAAGCTCTCAGCATATCCTTCAAAATCTGATTTACTCTCTCGGTCTGCCCATCTGTTTGTGGATGAAAAGCTGTACTGAATTCTAGCCTGGTTCCCAAAGTTTCGTGCAACTGCTTCTAGAACTTTGAGGTAAACTGGGTTCCTCTATCTGATACGATACTTCTCGGAACTCCATGCAGACATACTATTTTGGTCATGTATATTTTTGCCAACTTAGCACTGGTATAAGTGGTCTTTACTGGGATGAAATGAGCTACTTTCGTCAATCGATCGGCTACAACCCAAATCGAGTCATAGCCTGAACGAGTCATGGGCAATCCCATGATAAAATCCATGCCTAACTTATCCCACTTCCATTCGGTTATCGGCAATGGTTGTAAAAATCCTGCTGGCTTCTAATGCTCTGCCTTTACTCTCTGGCATACATCACAAACGGCTACATACCCTGCTATATCCTTCTTCATACCGGTCCACCAGAAAATATCCTTCAAATCTAGATACATCTTGGTATTTCCTGGGTGAATTGAATATGGTGAGTCGTGTGCCTCTTGCAGTATCAACTTGCTGATCTCCGGGTCATTGGGCACATAAACACGGTCTTCAAACCATAGGGTGTCGTGCTCATCCTCACAAAATCCTTTAGCTTTTCCTTTGCTCAGTTTCTCCTTTATAGCGGCAATCTCTTTGTCGGCTTTCTGACCTTCTCTGATTCTATCCATCAAAGTTGACTGAATCACCAATGCTGCTACATAGCCTCTCGGAACTATTTCCAAACATAGTTCACGAAGATTTTCTGTTAACTCCCTTGGTATTTCTCCCGTCATTAACGTATTGACATGGCTCTTACGGCTTAATGCGTCAGCTACTACGTTAGCCTTTTCGGGGTGATAATGCAATTTCATATCGTAATCCTTGATAAGCTCCAACCATCTCCTTTGTTTGAGATCCTTCTGTGTGAAAATGTACTTCAAATTCTTATGATCCGTGTACACCTCACAATGATTTCCAATGAGGAAATGTCTCCATGTTTTCAAAGCATGCACTATGGCTGCTAACTCCAAATCATGCATAGCGTAATTCAACTCATGGGGCTTCAGTTGTCTTGAGACATATGAAACAACTCTCCCTTCCTGCATAAGCACTGCTCCAAGTCCTTGACGTGAAGCGTCGCAATACACCTCATAATCTTTGGTCTGGTCTGGCAAAATCAACACTGGTGAGGTAACCAAGCGTTTCTTCAACTCCTGGAAACTAGCCTCACACTGCTCGGTCCATATGAACTTGGTATCTTTCTTCAACAACTCCGCCATAGGCTTCGCAATCTTTGAGAAATTCTCAATAAATCTCCGATAGTATCCTGTGAGTCCAAGAAAACTCCGGATCTCTCCAACTGTTGTTGGGGCTTCCCACTTGGTCACGGTTTCAACCTTAGCGGGATCTACTGCTATACCTTCTCCTGGTATAACGTGTCCGAGGAATCCTACTTCCTTCAACCAAAACTCACATTTGCTGAACTTGGCATATAATTGGTGTTCTCTGAGCTTTCCAAGTACCAAACGCAAATGCTCCTTATGCTCCTTTTCATTCTTCGAATAAACCAGGATATCATCAATGAACACTATGATGAACTTATCCAAAAACTCCATAAACACTTTGTTCATCATGTTCATAAAATAGGCAGGCGCGTTAGTCAGACCAAATGACATAACGGTATACTCATACAGCCCATACCTGGTGGTAAAAGCTGTCTTCAGAATATCCTGTTCTCGAATCTTCAACTGGTGGTATCCTGATCGCAGATCGATCTTGGAAAATACCTTAGCTCCTTGCAATCGATCAAACAAATCGTTGATCATTGGTAGTGGGTACTTGTTCTTGATTGTTACTTCATTCAATCCTCGATAATCAACAACCATCCTTAACGATCCATCCTTCTTCTCCACTAGTAGTACTGGTGATCCCCAAGGTGAAGAACTTGGGCGAATATATCCCTTATCCAGTAATTCTTTAATCTGTTTCTTAATTTCCACCAAATCCGTTGCTGGCATCCTATATGGTCTCTTTGATATTGGCCCTGTGCCTGGCAATAGCTCAATCAAGAACTCAATATCTCTATCCGGTGGCATGCCTGGCAACTCTTCTGGAAATACATCAGGGAAATCCCTTACCACTGGTGCTTCCTCCTGCACAACTCCTGTTAAGCAATTTACTTGAGTCCTCTTCGGCACATGTCTGGATACATACTTGATCCTTCTCCCTTCTGGTGTGGTAAGCAAAATTGACTTACTAGCACATTCAATATTCCCTTCATACTTTGATAACCAATCCATACCTAATATCACATCCAATCCTTGAGATTCCAATACTATTAGGTCTGAGGGAAAAACATAGTTACCAATCCTTAATGGTAACCGATAACACCATAGACTAGCCACATACTCTGCTCCAGGCGAGGTTACTAACATGGGTGACCTAAGGGCTTGGGTTGGTAGGTTATACTTATCCACAAATCCCCTTGAGATGTATGAATGCGATGCACCAGTATCAAAAAGAACGAGTGCAGTAAATGACTTAACCAAAACTTACCTATTACTGCATCGGGCTGAGCTTCAACCTCCTCCACGCTAACGTGGTTCACCTGTCCCCTGTTGAAAGGGTTTGGCTTCTTCCCAGAACTTCCATTGCCGTTTTGGCCTTCAGGACATTCATTGGCATAATGTCCTGGCTTCGAACACTTATAGCAAGTGACTTGGCTCAAGTCCTTCTTGGCTGGGGTTGAGGGGTTGGTGCGGTTCTGGCCATTGCTTCCTCCATTGCCATTACCATTCTTGGTGACATTGTGATTGTGCGAGCTACCTACTCCATGGGTATGCTGAAAATGTCCTCCCGTTCTAGGGGTAAAACGTGGCTTCTGCTAAGCTCCTGAATTATACTGTCCTTGTCCATACTTCCTCTTGCGGTTCTCAATTTGCTGCTGCTTGCCTTCAATCATAAGAGTACGATCTACCAACTCCTGGTAGTTGTTGAAGGTTGCTACCATCAACTGCATGCTCAACTCATCATTCAGTCCTTCCAGAAACTTCTCCTGCTTAGCTGCATCCGTAGCAACGTCATCTGGGGCATAACGTGCTAGCTTACTAAACTCCTCCACATACTGGCCAACTGTCCGTCCTCCTTGGCGCAAGTTACGAAACTCATGCTTCTTCATGGCCATAGCTCCTGCTAAAACATGGGCAGTACGGAAAGCCTGCTAAAACTGGTCCCATGTGACAGTGTCGACTGGGAAGGTGGCTGTAAAATTCTCCCACCATGATGCTGCGGGTCCTTCTAACTGATGTGCGGCAAACTTCACCTTCTCCGCATCTGTGCATCCTGATGTGGTCAACTCCCTAGCTGTCTTGCGGAGCCAATCATCTGCTACTATCGGCTCGGTGCTACTGGAAAACACCGGCAGATTCAGCCTAAGAAAACGGGCTAAGTGGTCAACGGGTGGTGGTGCTGGTGGTCGATTGTTGTTGTTGTTCCCCAGATTCTGATTCTGGACTAGCAACTGCATCAAGGTGTTCTGCTCCTGGATCAACTGGGTGAGCTCCGGCGGAAAGGCAAATCCAGGGTCACGTCTCGGAGGCATCTGAGGGTTTAGAAAAGATGAGATATAAGAATAGAGGGGGTCTAAAGAGAAAACACTACCCATATGCACATGAGGCAAAAGCAAACAATTCACTTCATTCAAACAAACAAAGGCATACAAACGATCTAACTATCGCAAAGTGCTCGGACTACTATATTTACATGGTGGACTACTACTATTGATGAGGTGGTCTACTGGAAATATTCTACGGTTGTTGACTCCATAATTTCTGCTCCTGCTTCATCAACATAATCATCATTGCTACTATCTTGTTCCAAGTCGGTGTCGTCGATGATGATGTAGTCTTCCGGGCTAATCTCCTTGGGTTCTTCGTCTTCATCTACTGGTGTCGGGCCTCCCATAAATATCGCTAACTTCATTGTTAGGTCGGCATTCTTATCCACTAGTACTTCAATTTCCTCTTCATAATCTTCACGTGTAGCCTTGAGTTTTTCCTCCAGTTCCTTGATTCTAGTCTTAGCCTTCTTCAGATCTATTATGTCGGCGCACATCTGATTCTCCTGTCATCGAATGTGCTGGTTTAACTCTTGGATAAAAGCTGCGATTGATCTATCCTTCCTGGTGCTGATCATCTCCCAGTGTTCATCTCGGCGCCCACAAATCTGGTATATAGTATCTTTAAGATCCTTGCGGTAGACTTCTCCAATGCGTCCCATGGCGATGTGAGCTGCCATACTCTTTCCTAGACTCCAAGTTGGTGCATCAAAAGAAAACTCTATGGGCTCAGTGACTGGCATGGACGTCCTTCCTGGAACTTGAACTTGAATCATCCAGCGTTCTTCTTCAGGTAAAGTGGCGTTGTAGGTTCCCGTGAAGCTTGGTACTCCTATGTTCAGGTATCTAATGACTTCCTTCAAGTGGCGTCCAAAGGGTGTATCTTCATCCGGTTGTGTGAACTTGTTCCTTGCATCCGCCATCCTAAAGAGTAGAAAAGATGAGAGGTCAGAAGAGAAGAGAGTGAGTAGTGATCTAGGTCTTTAGCTTAGTGGTCGTGTCCTACAGTCAGCGTGTGCTCTGATACCATCTCTGTAGCGACCAGACCTCAAACAGTCTGATCTCTGTGCTCCGGTGTCATCCCTGGATCAGTAATGCTGACACCACACAGTACTCAGAGGATTTATAGCAGAGTAGCAATCACACACTTATTACATCGAGTGTCTCAAAAGAGAACTTATTACAATAAATATGGCTTAAGGCCATCTAATAACGATAACAGCGGAAGGCTTGGAAGATAAGTGAGTCCATCAACTCCAACGGCATCACTGAGTATAGAACCACGACCTAAAAACTCCTTAAACATCGTCTGAAAAGTCTGCAACATTAACGTTGCAGCCCGAAAACGGGTCAGCACATGGAATATGCTGGCAAGGTAACACATAGAGAGTATTGAATGCAACAGCTATACTATATGCATATTTGGCTGGTGGAAAAGCTCTATGGTTATAGTCTTTGCGTAAAGCCAATTTTTCCCTACTTCAAAAGATAATTTTATTTAACTATCATGGTAGTTGTTAAACATTGAGAATGGTTGACAGCATTCTCAATCCCAATTAAGTAACATCATTAAAACCCAACTATATTAATTAGGGTAACATGATGAGATTCACATGATAATCCAAGTACTAGATACTCAAGATGTCCATAACCGGGGACACGGCTAACCATGATTAGTTTATTACACTCTGCAGAGGTTTGCGCACTTTTCCCCACAAGACTCGATCGCCTCCGTTTGTTTTCTCGCACTACATGGTGTTTGAGAAGACGGATGACCGAGACATAGTCTTTCAGAAGCGCTAGCACCTTACGATCGGGTAGACCGTACCACCTACATCCCCTACATCTGCTAGTCTACCACTGTAAGAGTTCGCACAACTTAGTCAACTATGCTAGAGCCCATAATAGCTTGTGGCTGCACACGGAAGTTTCTAGTATGAATAGTCTCATGATCCCTTTGAGCCTGGGTGGCGGTCCAAAAGAAAACAGGCAAGTCCTGGAATACCCAGGTGCCTCAATCCACCCAGATGTGTGTTTAAGTTGCCACCTTAAATAAACCATTAATCAACAAACTCACATCTGTCATGGATTTCACTCACCCAATCCACGTCTACTAGCATAGCATGGCATAATAAGCAAACGTAGAAGTAACTCCCAAAGGTTTGATAATAAACAGGGTAATAGGTTCTACCTCATCTACTTCCCATCCCACAATTTAATTAGATCCTAATCATGCAATGTGTGAGGATTGATCTAATGCAATAAAACTGGGTAGTAGAAAAGGTATGATCAAAGTGTTACTTGCCTTGCTGATGATCCGAGAAACCTAACGATTCGAAGTGACAGGCGGCGCACTCCGGGTACTCTATCGCAGACAAACAAACAAGCATACAATAAGTACTCATCTAATGCATGGGTAAAACTCAAATAAGAGATCTAACCAGAAGGTTCAACTTAAGAACTCCGGTTGGCAAAAAGAATCAAATCGAATGAAGCAAAGAAAGTCAAACGGCGAAAGAAAACAACTTCGTTCTAGTAATCTGGATCTAAGTCAAATTTTACAGTAGCAAAAACTTGTTTAAGTTGATTATTCGGATAGAGGGTTTCGAGATGAAACTCCAGGCGCTTGAATCGCCTGATTCCGATAAACGAGCGAAAAGTTATACTAAAACGAAAATCGGATCACAAATCGCGATCAGAAAATAACCGCGGAAAAATCCGACGAAAAAGAAAAACGACGAACGGATTAAATCGTTAATTAACCTAATCCGAAAAAAAATTAAAATAAAAAAATAAAAAAACCTAAGAAAAACCGAAAATAAAACCGACGAAAACCAATTGGTTTTTTTTAAACGGCACGGATTTCGAGGCGGCGGCGAACCTCGGGCGACGCGCGTCGCGGCGGCGGCTCCGGCGGGCAGGTGGGCTGGCGGCGGCGGCGGTGGGCGGGTGGGCTGGCGGCGGCGGTGGTTATGGGCTGGGGGCTCGGGTGCGGCGCTATTTAAGGGCGTCCCCCGGGCGGAGTCCCGCTCGGGCACGGCCCAAGGTCGGTTTCATTTTTTTTATATATATAATTACGCTCGGAAGAAAAATAAAAAGAAATACCAAACGGACTCCAAAAATCCCGAAATAAATTTTCTCGGGCTTCTAAAATCAAGCCCGACAAAGTGAACATTTATTTGGGCCCCAAATGCAATTTTGGAAAACGCGTTTTTTTCCTAAATTCAAATAAAAACATCGAAAAACTCCAAAATAAATCTTATTTGATTTTATTATTAAATCCTCAATATTTCTATATTTTGGAAAATTCATTTTATTCCCTCTCTCATATTTTTATAATAGAAATAATCGATGATAAAATAAATAAAATCAAATGATCCTATTTTCAAAATTTGAGAAAACTCAAATATGAAAATAACGAAATCCCCAACTCTCTCCGTGGGTCCTTGAGTTGCTTAGAATTTTCTAGGATCAAAACCCAAAAGCAAATAAAATATGATATGCATGATGATCTAATGTATAACATTCCAAATTGAAAATTTAGGATGTTACACTTACGAAGCTCTCCCTCGAAGCTCTACCAGATCGTGAGTTCGCGGGACGTCACCGAGCCGAACGTGTGCAGATCGCGGAGGTGCCATACCTTCGGTGCTAGATCGATCGATCGTGAAGACATATGACTACATCAACCGCGTTGTCATAACGCTTCCGCTTACGGTCTACGAGGGTACGTAGATGATACTCTCCCCTCTCGTTGCTATGCATCACCATGATCTTGCGTGTGTGTAGGATTTTTTTTGAAATTACTGCGTTCCCCAACATGTAGTACTTTGTTTCGATAGCTAATAGATTTTTGCAATAAGTATGGGAGTTCTTTATGACTAATTTTGAGTTCATAGATTATACCCACTCTCACCCTTCCACCGTTGCTAGCCTCTCTTGTGCCGCGCAACTTTTGCTAGTACCATAAACCCACCATATACCTTCCTCAAAACAGCCACCATACCTACCTATTATGGCATTTCCATAGCCATTCCGAGATATATTGCCATGCAACTTTCCACCATTCCGTTTATTATGACACGCACCATCATTGTCATATTGCTTTGCATGATCATGTAGTTGACATCGTATTTGTGGCAAAGCCACCGTTCATAATTCTTTCATACATGTCACTCTTGATTCATTGCGCATCCCGGTACACCGCCAGAGGCATTCATATTTTGTTCTAAGTATCGAGTTGTAATTCTTGAGTTGTAAGTAAATAGAAGTGTTATGATCTTCGTTATTAGAGCATTGTCCGATGTGAGGAAAGAATGATGGAGACTATGATTCCCCCACAAGTCGGGATGAGACTCCAAACGAAAAAAAGAGGCCAAAAAAATGAGAGAAGACCCATAGAAAATGATGAGAGAAAAGAGAGAAGGGGCAATGCTACTATCCTTTTACACACTTGTGCTTCAAAGTAGCACCATGATCTTCATGATAGAGAGTCTCCTATATTCACTTTCATATACTAGTGGGAATTTTTCATTATAGAACTTGGCTTGTGTATTCCAATGATGGGCTTCCTCAAATTGCCCTAGGTCTTCGTGAGCAAGCGAGTTGGATGCACACACACTTAGTTTCTTGTTGAGCTTTCATAAACTTATAGCTCTAGTGCATCCATTGCATGGCAATCCCTACTCACTCACATTGATATCTATTGATGGGCATCTCCATAGCTCATTGATACGCCTAGTTGATGTAAGACTATCTCCTTCTTTTTGTCTTCTCCACAACCACCGTCTATTCCACCGAGTGCTATGTCCATGGCTCACGCTCATGTATTGCGTGAAAGTTGAAAAAGTTTGAGAACATCAAAAAGTATGAAACAATTGCTTGGATTGTCATCGGGGTTGTGCATGATTTAAATATTTTGTGTGATGAAGATGGAGCATAGCCAGACTATATGATTTTGTAGGGATAAGCTTTCTTTGGCCATGTTATTTTGAGAAGACATAATTGTCTTGTTAGTATGTTGTAAGTATTATAGTTTTTATGTCAATATTAAACTTTTGTTTTGAATCATACGGATCTGAACATTCATGCCACAGTAAAGAGATTACATTTATAAATATGTTAGGTAGCATTCCACATGAAAAATTCTATTTTTATCATTTACCTACTCGAGGACGAGTAGGAATTAAGCTTGGGGATGCTTGATACGACTCGAGCGTATCTATAATTTTTTATTGTTCCCACTACAAAAAAAAGACACATCCGTGACATTTTGGGCCGAACGAAAAAAAATTCGGTCATACATATGACACTTCTATGACGATAATTGTGACAAAACCCGGTATCATCATAGATGTGGTGGGCTCCTACTTCTATGACAAAAAATCATGACAGAAAATGGGCTTTTCGTCCTGGGCGGGCTGGAGACGCAGCTGCATAACATTCTTTGGGCCGTCCATGACGGAAAAAACTGTGGTAGAAGCGAGGGGGAGGAAAATTTCGGGGAGTTCCCGGTTACGGTGGGAGGTCGGGGGCCGAGCGATGCGCGTTTCTCTCGTACACGTATGCGCGTGTGTGCAAGGCGTTGGCTCTAACTGAACCCGAGCGAGGCGTTGGGCTCTAAATGAACCCGAGCGATTGCACTGCAGGCTACACATTACTGAACCCGAGCGATCGATCGATGGCTCTTAACTAAACCCGATCGAGCGATTCCTTCGCTACTGCTGCTAACTGAAGCCGATCGATTGGATGAATAGTGAGCGTTTTGGGGGGTGGATGAACAGTGAGCGGTGGCGTTGCCTCTGGATGAACAGGACCCCATGGTGTGGAGGGCTGGATGAACAGTAGACGGTGGAGGGGTGCCCGTGGAGGGGTGGTTGAACAGGACCCCGTGGTGTGGAGGGCTGGATGAACAGTAGATGGTGGAGGGGTGCCCGTGGAGGGGTGGTTGAACAGTAGCCGGTGGAGTAGCGCGCGGCGGAGGCTGGATGAATAGGAGCCCGTGGAGGTTGGAGGAGGTCGACGGTAGCCCGTGGAGGCTGGAGGAGGTCGATGGTGGAGATGAACAGTATCCCGTGGAGTCCTGTTTTGCGGTACGCCACACCCCTCCCGATGAACAGGACCCCCGTTTCGACCGTAGGAGGTCCGTTTCGTCCGTTTTGCGGTACGCCACACCCCTCCCGATCAACAGGACCCCCATTTCGACCGTAGGAGGTCCATTTCGTTTGTTTTGCGGTACACCACACCCCTCCCGATCAACAGGACCCCCGTTTCGACCGTAGGAGGTCCGTTTCCTCCGTTTTGCGGTATGCCACACCCCTCCCGATCAACAGGACCCCGTTCCGAACGTAGGAGGTCTGTTTCCTCCGTTTTGCGGTACGCCAGGCGTCGTTTCCATCGCCTGTTCCGTCCAAGCCCTCCCGATGAACACGACCACGCGTTCCGTTCCGACCCAGCCGGTTGGCTCCCACGCGTTCTGTTGCCTCCCAATGAACATGACGCATTCCATTGCCTCCCCATGAACACGACGCATTATGTTGCCCCCCATGAACACGACGCATTCCGTTGCCTCCCCATGAACACGACGACGCTGTTTCTCTGTTCCGACCCAGCCATGTACACGAGCCCTGGCCGTACGTATGCGTGAGTAGGCGTTCGAGACCCCGCCCATATGTACACATACGTGGTCGTATTTTCTTTCTTGCACCCTGGCTGTTGTACGTACGTGTACATGCTACGTGCGCGCCTCTACTACGACACGTGCGCGCCTCTACATCGACCAGTATGTACGTACACGTTCGCGACCAGAATGACAGTAAGCTTCGACCAGGTGGGTCCCGACTGTCAGGCACTTCCTTGCCTGCGAAGATGTAACTGGTGGGTCCCAGCAGCCATGGGGGCGAATCATTTTTTTTGCCTCGACACACTTCCTTGCGTGCGAAGATGTAGCCGATGGGTCCCGGTAGTAAGGGAGGCGAATCATTTTTTCGCCCGGACGCACTTCCTTGCGTGCAAAGGTGTAGCTGGTGGGTCCCAGTAGTCAGGGGGGCAAATCGTTTTTTTTTTGCCCGGACGCACTTGCGTGCGAAGATGAAGCTGGTGGGTCCTAGCAGTCAGGGGGAAACGTTTTTTCTGCAAAATACAGTGGCATGTCCGGTGGGTCCCAGCTGTCAGGTGGAGGAATCATTATTTTCCGCGTAATAAGTAGGCACTTCCTTGTTACGGCCGTGGACCCAGCTGTCAGCCTCTCCACATACAGTCCACGTCCGATGGAAGTCGTTCCTTGACCATGTTGACCAGGCCGCACCGAGAGCACCATGGCGGTGGACGATGGCGAGGCCTAGGAAGGGGACGACGCGGGGCCGGGGAAGACGCAGCAGTGGAAGCCCGCGCAGAGAGGAGTACGAGGGTTCACTAGTTCGGCTGCGGTGTGAGGCTGACGTCGCCGCAGGGCCTGGCCAGCGGTGGGAATAGTAGGGGCGGTGAGGCCTCCGCGGCAGCACAGCCGGCCACGGGAGGCAGGAGCATGCGGCACGACCGGCACTGCTTTGGGCGGCTGGAGCAAGAAGACCAGAGGTTGAAGAAGCACTACGGTCGTTGGATGGACATCGTACGGTCACTGGAGCTAGAATCATTCATATTGACTAAGTTAACAAAGCCCTCCGTCCCCGTCAACTTAGTTGGCCCACAAGTCATCCTCCCACTATGGTGGGTCCCAGCTAGCAGGGGGTATTCATTTTTTTGTGCGTAATAAGAAGGCACTTCCTTGCGTGCAAAGATATAGCTGGTGGGTCCGACATGTTAGCGGGGGGAACGTTTTTTCGCGAAATACAGAGGCCCTTCCGGTGGGTCCCAGCTGTCAGGTGGAGGAATCATTATTTTGCGCGTACAGTCCACGGCCGATGGATGTTGTTCGTTGACCACGTTGACCAGGCCGCGCCGAGAGCACCATGGCGGTGGACGACGGCGAGGCCTAGGAAGGGAACGACACGGAGCTAGGGAAGACTCGGTAATGGTTGCCCACGTGATGGGGAGTACGAGGGTTTACTGGTCCGGCTGCCGTCGCCGGAAAATAACAGGAGGTGTGGGTGAGTAGAGGAATGGCCTGGCCAGCAATGAAGTAGGGTGGAGAGGTGCGGCCTGTGCGGAAGCACAGCCGGCCATGGGAGGCGGGAGCAGGCAGTCCCACCGGAGCTGGTTTGGGCGGCTGGAGCAAGAAGATCAGATATTGAAAAAGCAGCACGGCCGTTGGATTAACATCCAACGGTCACTGCTGCTAGAATCGTTTGTGGACTAAGTGGACAAAGCCAAAGTACACGTCAACCTAGTAGACCCACAAGTCAGCCTCCAAATCTGTCCCAAATAGCATACAGCCCGAAATTTCTAGCCAGATTCAAATTAATTTTAAATCTAAATATACCTTAATTTAAATTCAATGAAATTTTACCCGCACAAAAACAATGAAATTTAAAATATCAAAATCCGAAAGAAAACAGTATTTTGGAACTAATTGCCTGTTTGCTGAATTTTTTTATTTTACAGCCCATTTATTATTACTTATAGCCCATTTCTTATTACTTATAGCCCATTTTCTGGGCAAAATGCATCCCTCCTCGTCTTGAAAGATTTCTGGCCCAGCAGGGCGTAGAAAAGCAAGTAGGCCTACGTTGGTTAATCTGCAAAAAACAAAATAGCTGGCTAGCCATTTTCAGAAAGGAAAAAAACAAACTGGGCTGGTCATGTGCTAAACATATGAAATAAAAGCCTGGGCTAGACGGGCCACGGGTCCCGCACAACCCAGTTGATACCCTTCTCCGTCCCGAAAAAACAAAATTACTTCGCGATGCTGGGTCCCCACTGTCATCCTCACCATGTACAGTCATCTCCTTATTCCTCTCGGTTGTTGACCATGTTGACAACACCGGAGGGCGGCGCCGCGGTGAGCGAACCAAGGCGGAGGACGATGGTGAGGCCTCAGACGGGAATGAACAGGAGCCGGGGAAGATCACAGCCAACCGTGGGAGGCGGGAGCAGGCGGTCCCGCCGGCGCTGGTTTAGCTTTGGCGGCTCGAGGAAGAAGAGACTGGAGAAACGCGACAGACGTTGAATGTCAATCCAATGGTCAAGGTTGGCACAATCGTTTGTTCACTAAGCGGACACCAAGTAGCATACTTTTTATATATAGGAAGAAAACTGCGAGGAAAATGCGTTCGTCTGCCGTCCTCCTCACAGGGAACGTTCGTAAGTGACTAGCACCCTTGTTTTTCAACCAAGAGGTCTTGGGTTCGAGTCCCAGGAACTCTCAATTTTGTCCTCCTTCCTTCCCCGCAAAAAAAGGGAAAGAAAATCAAAGACTTGGGAAGGCGTACAGAACAAGCTAGTGTACCAGTAAAGAGACGTTGCCGAATTTTAGAAAAAAGAAAGACATGCTCCTGTAGCTGGTTCGAATCCAAACCTAGACTATGACTATATATGGTGCTATGCTACTCTGCAAGTAATGAAACTGACATATCCAACGTTCGCTTCTCCTCTTCTCTACTTACTCTGCCTAGCATCAGAAGCTCTGGCCGCAGCAACCATGTCCACTGGCTGCTCATCCACCTGCTCTTCAGCAGGCAACAACCAGATATGCGCCAAGTCGCCACCCGTACCATCACCTGTGGGTCTCATCACACCCCCACCGGCACGTGCACCATAGCCGATTGCTCATCGCAATCCACTGCCGTTGGTGTGGTGCCACTGCTGCAAATCACGCAGAGTCATCCGTCGCATCTCAACCACAATACGCAACCCTGGCCGAGTCTTCTACAAATGCCCGAATCATGGGGTAATAATATGTTTAAGTGTTGTTCTGTTGCTTTCAGTTGCTGATTTTTTTAATTGTTTGGTTGATGATCTTCCAATTTGATTCATGCAGAAAATGGAAGATGCGTGTGATTTGTATTTCTGGGAAGTTGCTCATGTGGGGGAATGCAACTACGCTGATTATTTGGTTAGTCGGGGAATCCCAATACCAGCAGGTTGGGGTGTTGGACAAGTAACTGAAGGAACGGCAGAAGAGGAAGATGCAGAGCAGAAGGTTAAAGATGCAGTTCCTCTGATCATGGCCAAGCAACAACTGCTGAACAGCCTTGACAGCAATGAGGAGATGAAAGAGCTTGTGAAGATAATGGGAAAATCGATGTGCTCTGTAGGATGATTATCTCTTTATTTCCAGTGTATGTAGCACTCGTGATGTATTCAGTGGCTACGACACAAGCACTTTGCTGAAACTAGTAATGAATGAAACATGTGTAGCAGGCTGGGCGTAGTGTTGTGAACATCTAATGATTTCTATTAACGGAAATCAGGGGGTATCCCCTTTTGCTCATATAAATAAATAAATAGCAGAGGCCCTGTCGGGTCAGCTTTGGTCTCATTCGAAGACGTCGAGCAAATTGCAGTCCAACAGCAAACTATGTCATCAAATTCAAGTTTCACAGCCAAATATGAGTACAACTAAACAACAATGTCATCATGTTTTAGTTGTCATACAATCACCAAACACAAATCAGCATACATAACAAGTGATGTTCTCACAGCAAAATACTAAACAACATGTTCATCAGGTTTCAGTTGTCATAGCAAACACAATTTCACATAGTAGATAAAAAAATGTCTTCTGATGGGCAAATACGACAAAAGCAATGTAATCATCATCCGCAGTAGCAGCGTCAACATCTTCGCCATGTGTATCAGTCTGAATCATAATTCCCCATGGTGTCATCTTCTTCTTCGTCCTCAACGTCCTCGAACGTTGGCTTCTTCTTGATGAACTCTTGTATGTCCATAGCACGACAGGCAATCTTTTCGCCGGCGTCATTGACGTGATGGTTCTCAAAGATATTAGGAACATCTATGTTATCTTGTACATCAGGAGCAGTGTAAGCATCATCTTGTTGTGCAACTTCATTAAACGAATTTCTCTGCTCAAACCTTTGCAATACTCTCCAGTCATCGCTACGTGCAAATGTGTCTTCCAAGAAAAATATCTGTGTTGCTTGATTTGCCAAAATAAAAGGCTCGTTGGTCTGGTACGCCGCCTTGACATTGATGGATTTGAAATAATCATCAGCTCTGGGTTTTGCGATCCTGGAAAACAGGTTATACCAACGACGGCACAACAGAACCACACACCGATGATCCTCGAAACTGGAGATATACTGCAACTAAACAATATCTATTATGTTAGCATACATTTTAGTTGTCTCTTTGTCATACGTATCTGTGCTCATGATGGCACTGTTTCGTGTCTTCCTGCCTTCATCTCGTGCAAGGGTGTTGTAGCGCACATCTCCAACAACGCAAGATTCATAATGTCTTACCCGAGTATCAGGACCCATCGCTAGTGAGTAAAGGGCATCATCAACTGTCTGCCCATCCTCCCGCATCTTCTTAACCTATGGTTAGAAAATAGACAAGTTGATCATCTTATGTACTCAATATATTAAAAAAACTGACAGTGTACTTCAAAAGCTTACATGGTTCTTGAACCATTTCGCAAATCCTGCCATAACCAGTTTGTCAATGTTTCTTGGATTTTCCTGTAGTAACTCCTCTTTGCAGATGCTGCACAACATAGTGATCGTGTCAAACATCTAAATATATAAGAATGTGCTGCAGGTTTAGTAGATTACGATGTATAAGCTGCAGTGCTGCACTTACTTGATATAAGGTAGTATCTCAGGACAGTTATTCAACACATACCAAACCATTTTGTCCAAATCTTTAGGTTTGTCCTCTTGTCGACTCTTCCCTGTAACTCGAACAAAATAATCGAAAACATTGAGCCCGGGATTGTCTTCACCCACCTCTTTGCTAAGCTGATCAGCTGTTTCAATGTATTTTGAGCAGAATGTCAATGCTTCTGTAGCAATGTAGGCCTCTGCAATGGAACCCTCGGGTCTAGCTCTGTTCCTAACATAGCCCTTGAAAGTGCCTAGCCGCCTTTCAATAGGGTACACCCAGCCATACTGTACTGGACCTCTAAGTAGTGCCTCATCAGGTAGATGAACAGCCAAATGCACCATCACATCAAAGAAGGCTGGAGGATATATCTTCTCAAGGTCGCATAGGATAGTTGGTATATTGTCTCTAAGACGCTCCAAAGCATCTATCCTGATATTCCTACTACAGAGTTCCCTGAAGAATTGTCCCAACTCTGCAACTGCTCTGTATAAGTCAGGGCGGCCCAATCCTCTAAGGATAACAGGTTAAACCCTTTGAAGTAGGATGTGGCAGTCATGAGTTTTCAACCCTTGTACCTTGTTTCCATCTGCACTGACTCTCCTCTCAGGGTTGGAAGCAAATCCATGTGGGAATCTCACACATGACAGGACCTCGCAAAATTCTTTTCTTTTTACCTTGTCCAAGACGTACACAGCTGGTGCCATATCCCGTGGTTTACCTTCATCTTGCACCTGCAAATCCTTTCTGATACCCAGGTGTGTCAAATCAATCCTAGATTTTAAGGTATCTTTCGTCTTGCCTTCAATATTAAGAAGTGTGTCGATAATGCTGTCACATATATTTTTCTCGATGTGCATCACATCAAGATTATGCCGCAGATCCAAATCTTTCCAATACTCCAAGTCCCACAAAGTGGACCTGCGGGTAAACAATAATCTCTCTTCTACCCGGCCACGCTTCCTTTTCCCGCTACCATTACCAGGATGGTTTCCTGGTGTAATATGCCTGACCTTCTACTCATCAGCGGTGAGCCTCTTTGGCGCATCACGGTTTTCATGCTTTGCATTGAACACATGTCTTCGGTATTTTCTAGGATGCGGCTTGTCCTTGGCAAGGAAACGACGGTGTCCAATGTAACAGATCTTGCTAAGTATTGCATATGACAGCGGATTCCTGTCACAGCGAACACATGCATTGTAACCATGTGTCGTTCGCCCTGACATAGTGCCCAAAGCCGGATAATCATGGATGCACCAAATTATAACAGCACGCAGAAAGAAATCAGCTGGTGGGCTGCTATATAGGTCTCGAGTGAGAACACCCTTCCATAGCTGTTGAAGTTCCTCCACAAGAGGCTCCATGAACAAATAAAAATCCTTTCTAGGACTTTTTGGACCTGGGATGAGCAAGGCCATCATGTAGTTTGATTCTTTAGTGCAGACATTTGGAGGCATGTTGTAAGGGATAACAAGCACTGGCCACATGCTATATGTGGCGCTCTGGTGGCCAAATGGGTTAAATCCATCTGAAGCTAAGCCAAGTCTAATGTTTCTCGGGTCAGCAGCAAACTCTTTGTGTTTATCATTGAAGCTTTTCCACTCACTACCATGAGATGGATGGCTCATTACATTCTGATCTCTGTACTCCTGGTTCCTAGAATGCCACAGTACATCCTCTCTTGTTTCAGCATCATGAAACAACCTCTGCAATCTTGGTGTAATTGGAAAATGTCTCAGAACATTATGAGGAATCCTCTTCACAGCATCGTCATCTTTCCATCTTGATGATTTGCATTTCGGGCATTCACTTAAGTTGGCATAATCCTTCCAGAATAGAACATAATTATTCTTACAAACATGGATCATATCATATCCAATTCCAACTGCACGAAGGAAATTCTTCATTTTACTGTAGGTGTGTGGCAGCTCAGACGCATCTGGGAAAGATTTGCGGAAAGCAGCCAACATCGCATCGAATGATTTGTTGGTCATTCGCTCAGATGTCTTCACCTGAAGAAAGGTGACCATAGCTGAGAATACCGACAGCTTATTTCCTAGGGTGACAGCAATGTTGCATTGTTCCAACATGCGGGCCCATCGTTTTTCTTTTGCAGGTGAAAGCTCACGGAATGCACGAGCATTTCGTAGCATTGTTTCAATGTTGGTCAAACTCACTGGCTCCGCCGCCACCACCTCCTCCTCCTCTTCCACCTGAGCATCAGGCAGATCAAGATGGTGATCTGCTGCTTCCACGTAGTCAATAACATTGACGTTCACAGCTTCACCATGATGAACCCACCTAGTATATGTGACCGACATCCCATACAAGTGTAGATGATTTTGCATAGTTGACTGGGGTCTTGTAACTGAATTCATACAACTGCTACACGGGCAGAGCACATCTGATTTCGGACCACCGTACTCAGCTCTGATAAAGTTCATGAAGTTTTCAACCCCCTCGACATATGCAGCGGAGAATCTTCGAGCAGAAGTTATCCAAGTCCTGTCCATCTGTTAGACATACAAATTAGTTCTTCTAATAGATATTACAGGAAAAACATATATGCTTTTTTATGAAGTCCAGAAAAAAATACCTAGGTCGATGTCTAAAGCTATGGCAAGATATTTGGACGAGCATATCTAAGTAACGAAATGTATGTAAAGCTAATTTAGCAAACAGATTTGAGTGTCAAATTATGGCAGGCTAATTCAGCAGTCAATGAGGCCGAGCACACAGCCATCGAACTATCGAAGGCCATCGCAGCAACAAAGATCGAGTATAAAACGGTGTAGAGCTATTTCAGCTAACAGATTGGCTACTAGACCATGGCAATCTACGTCACAATAAATATATGGCAGGATATTTTAGCAACTAATCAGCCTTGGCATGCCATCTCAGCTAAGCAGATTGAGTGCAGAACAGGGCAAGGAAGCTTCTTAAGCAGAGCATATTGACAATAAACTACTTCGGAAAACAGTGAGATTAACAGCGTCTATCAGCTAACATTCAGCGCTACACCGACATGAACGGGGCCTCAGTCTAGAATGCGCGTATCGTGGGAGAAGCTGACCGATGTGCGTCTCCACACGAACGTCACCAGTGGTGGCGGCGCTGACCGCCATGTGCCTCCACAAGAACGTAGCCAGAGGTGGCGGCGCGGCTAGAGGACGGCAGTCTACGAGAGCATACTGTGGGAGCGAGAGGATCGCCGAACCACGGTGCTGACGTATCGGCGCAGCGGGGAGGGCGACTTTGGCGGAGCGAATGGAGTGGAGGGGGGCAGGGGGGGAGGGGGTTTGGGGAATATTATTGGCTAGTTGGCCGAAGGGCGGTTGAATCAGATTTGGGGGGAATTTTTGGGTGTGGGGGGAGGATTTTCGCGCGGTGGGCGGGGGGAGTTTGGCGCATGGTCGGTTTCTCCAAGTGCAGTCCCACGTGTCAGTGAAGAGGCAAGCCGAAGCGTGTTACGTTTGCGTGAGCCGTGTGTAGGACTGAACGTGTGTGGGGTGCAATGCGACCGCGACAGGAGTGCTGTGAGTGTACCGCCTTTTTTCCTTTTAAACTAGGTGTGTCGGTGTCAAAACCGGAGGATCTCGGGTAGGGGGTCCCGAACTGTGCGTCTAAGGCGGATGGTAACAGGAGGCAAGGGACACGATGTTTTACCTAGGTTCGGGCCCTCTTGATGGAGGTAAAACCCTACGTCCTGCTTGATTATTCTTGATAATATGAGTAGTACAAGAGTTGATCTACCACGAGACCGGAGAGGCTAAACCCTAGAAGCTAGCCTATGGTATGATTGTATGTTGTCCTACGGACTAAAACCCTCCGGTTTATATAGACACCGGAGGGGGCTAGGGTTACACAAGGTCGGTTACAAAGGAGGAGATATACATATCCGTATTGCCTAGCTTGCCTTCCACGCCAAGTAGAGTCCCATCCGGACACGGGACGAAGTCTTCAATCTCGTATCTTCATAATCCAACAGTCCGGCCAAAGGATATAGTCCGGCTGTCCGGAGACCCCCTAATCCAGGACTCCCTCAGTAGCCCCTGAACCAGGCTTCAATGACGATGAGTCCGGCGCGCAGTGTTGTCTTCGGCATTGCAAGGCGGGTTCCTCCTCCGAATACACCACAGAAGAGTTTGAATACAAGGATAGTGTCCGACCCTGCAAAATAAGTTCCACATACCACCGTAGAGAGAATAATATTTCCACAAATCTAATCTACTAACACGTTTTGGCAGCATGACATCATGCCATGGCCCGGTAATTATTCGAACCGTTTTTCTTTAACCAGCCCCGCACATAACGCAAGGTGGTTTCTCGACACGTCTTGTCAAAGCAGAGATCGTGTCCCCCTTATTACGGGATTCTCATCAATACGGGCGTGGGTAACCCAACCGTGCCACCAATTACGGTGCTTGGGGGATAAGCGAGTTTTACCAGGCTGGTGGGGGGCGCATAGTTTCGTCCGCCCTTATAAAGGGATAAGGTCTCACCTTTTTCTACCCACGCCTTCTTCCTCCTTGCTCATCCATTCTCGCGCACTCGAGCTCCAGCGCCCAAGTCCGCATCCTTCTCCACAACTCTCTCCAACCATGTCCAGAGCGGGAGGCAAGTGGATGGCCTCCTCTGTCACGGAGGGACACATCAAAAAGCTACGTGGAGCCGGATAGTTAGCGCGGATATCGCGCACCGGCTGCCAGCCGCGGGGCAGATCGTCCCTACCCCGGAACCTCATGAAAGGGTGGTTTTTCTCCCCCATTTCATCCGCGGATTGGGGTTTCCCCTCCATCCATTCGTCCGCAGCCTCATGTTCTATTACGGGCTGTACTTTCATGATCTGGCCCCGAATTTCATCCTCAACATCTCGGCGTTCATCGCCGTGTGCGTGGCTTTCCTCCGCATTCGGCCCCACTTCGGCCTATGGCTGAAGACCTTCAATATCAAGCCGAAGGTAGTAGGCGGCCAACAAGAGGAATGCGGCAGAGCCATGGTGGGAAAAATGCCCAATGTTACATGGCTCGAGGGCTCCTTCTTGGAGACCGTAAAGGGGTGACAATCGGGGTGGTTCTACATCACCGAGCCGCGCGACACCAACTGGGTGGCGGCCCCCAAGTTTCAATCCGGAGTCCCCGCGCGGCTCACTTCCTGGAAGGAGAAGGGCCTGTCTTGGGGCTCTTCGGTGGAGCTGGACGGACTCCAGAAGTGTATCCGGAACATGACAAGCAAGAAACTTAAGCTTGTCAACATAGTCCAGGTCATGCTCTTCCGCCGGATCCTCCCGTGTCAACAACGGGATTTCAACTTACGGGAGTTCGACCCGGCCCAGCACCAGACTCTAAGCGAGCTCTTCGACACGACGCATAAGGACATCTGGAGGGTGCTGTTCAAGGGTGCCGAGGTCCCTCCTTCTCTTACCGAGGACCGCGGGCTAAGCGCGAAGCGCCCTGCGAATCCGGTAAGTTCTGTACATCTGGTAGGGTGTTTATTTCCCATAGCTTAACGATGTGGGGGTCTAAGCTCCCATGCCTTTGACAGGACTGGGTGGAGACATCGGAGCAGATTAACTGTCCGGCCCCTCTGCCCGAAGACACTGCGGACGCTCTCCTGACGGAGATGCGAACTCTGGCTCCTTATGAGGTGCCGGAGAAGACCAAGAAGAAGGCCAAGGGAACCCGAAAGAGTTCCCGGCGCCAGGTGGTATCGGACTCATCGTCCGATAACACCGAGACACACTCCTCCCGTGAAAACGAGGAGAAGGAAGATGAAGATTCTCCCCCTCCAGCCAGGGGAGACAAGAAAAGGAAGGCAGCCCCAACCGGGGAGGCCAAAGGGTCCAAGAAGGGAAGGACTCTCCTTCCCGACTGCTCCACCACTGCCGCCGACGGCGAAGACGAGTGGCTGCTCAGGGCCAAGCCCCTAGTGAAGTCGTAAGTATTCGGATACCAGAGTAACTCATAGCATACCTTTGTCACACTTCTTCTCCTAACGTCGAATATGATTATGCAGTCCGCCCCAAGCCCGTCTCGATGTATCATCGTCGGACGGTTCCTTGGACTCGTCGGACATGAATAGTGATACACTTCCAACCGCCTCCTATCCTTACCCTACGGACAATGCTAAGGTATTGTCTCAAGGGGCACCGAGCCGGGGGGAGACAGTCCCGGAGGCGCCTCAAGGCGACCTTCCGGACTCCAGGAGTAAAGGGAGCAAGGCTCCCGGGGGCTCCAAGTTCGGCCCTCAGCCGAACACCGCACCGGAACCTCCAGTGGTTCCGGACTCGGACAGGCGGCCCCCTTCCAAAAGGGGCAAGACGCCCGTGCCGGTGACCTCTATCCGTCCAGAGGCACCGGACAACCTGCTGGGAGCGCTTCGCGGCACTTCCATCGACGAAGAGCACCGCACTATTATGAGTGCGGTGATCAAGAAGGTTCAGTCCGCCAAGAGCGGACTGACTGAGGCCTGTGCCAGCCTTCTATCAGGCTTTGAGGTAAGTAAAAAATATAGGAAAATATTACCGCATAGACAGTAGCCCCTGATGCTCTGTTTGGTGTTCACAAAGAAAAGCCGAATAGAGGATCAAATAATATGTGCAGGAGTCTAATATAAGTATGTCTGTATGCGTATGCAGGCTTCGCTGCTGACCTCTGCCGCACTGACTGCGGAGGTCGCCGCATTGAAGCAGGACCTCAAGGGGTCTGAGAAAGAGCTCGGCCTTGCCAAGAGGCAACTCGAGGAGAACAAAGGTAAGTAATACCTTGTCTATATATAAAAGAAAATGTGGTTGCGAAATGACAGGATCATCATGAATGTGCCAGGGGCCACGACCGAAGTGGCAACCCTGAAGCAAGCGTTGTCCGAGGCTGAAAACAAAGCAGCCAAGGAGCGCACCGAGCGGGAAAAGCAAGAGGCACGGGTGGGCGAGGTGCAGCAAGAGCTCCAGGCTCTCGTGAAGAAGCACGAGGCTTTGGAGCTTGACTCGAAGACGCGAGAGTCTGAGCTTGCCGCGGCCCTCGAGAGCACAAAGAATGCCAAGGCTGAAGCCCAAAAGGCCCTCCAGGAGATTGAGGCGATGAGGAAGATAGCGGCGGGTAAGGCATTCAATATGCAAAGCAAGCATGTGAAAGTAAATTACTTGTTACTTACCCGAGTCCGGAGCTCTCCAGGAGCATTCGCAGATTTGCCCCGCAGCGTGTCAGATGCCATGAAATATTACCAGGCCGAGGAGGGAAGCTCGACGGAGAAGTTGTTCTGGTCTCAGTATACTGGGACCGAACACCTGATGCCTATGAGCGACCAGCTGAAGCAACTGGTTGAGCTGCACAAGGCGGCCGAACAGGCCATGAAGGGCTTTATTGTCCGGATGTGGCCTGGCGACTCCCTTCCCAACAGCTACTTTGGCCTGGTGAGGCGGCTTGTGGATGCCTGCCCATGGCTGGAAGTCATCAAGCGGTCCGTCTGTATCGAAGGTGCCCGCCGAGCTTTTGCACGTGCAAAGGTGCACTGGGCCAAGATGGACGCTGAGAAGCTGGTGAAGGAGGGGCCGCCGCAGGGCAAGCAGCATTGCCACCCCGAAATGTATTATGAGGGTGTCCTGAAGGGTGCCCGTCTTGTGGTGGACGAGTGTGAGAAGGATGTGATTTTTGAATGAACTTGCTCGTGTGATCCTGTATTATGAAAACTTGTTCATATGCGCTATGCAACGCTTGTTTGAATTTAAAATATTACCTTCTCTTTGGCTGTTTATCAAATCTGAGAGATGGCTAGTCGTCGGCTTCTGCCCCCATGCCACGAGTGCTGGGGTGTTCGGGATAAACCTGAGCACTCTTTTTCCCGTTTTTGGGTCCTTCGAGGGAGGTGCTCAGCACAATGAACAAGGCAATCAGACTATAACGCTTTATCACTCTCACTTAGCCATAGAATTTTACAATTTTAAATTTTGGCGAAGCCCCTAGTATTCGGAAGGCCGAATTCGGGGCGCTATAAACGCCTTAAGCCGGACAAAGCCGACTCCTCGCTCTAAGCAGCATAAGTCTTTAGGGACTCGAAACCTCTCGAACAGCGACCAACTCTCGCCTTATCATGACAGTCAGTTTTAGCTTTCTCTACTGAGGTGCTTAGCCCAGCTGAACCGGGGCACAATCGCAGTAGTTCTCCCAGTGCTACCTTAGCCGATATAGCGGAACGTAAGGTACCAAAACATGGGAGTCGGGCAAACCCAACTATTGACCCAAGACATGATTCGGAGCTGATGCATATAATGCTATAAGTTCGGGGTGCCGCACTGTCGAAAGTGCTCGGACTTCTCACGCCGTATTATGGGGTATGCTTAAGCCCCTAGCGTATTGGCCGTACCAGAGTGTACGGGTGCTGGATGTCATGAATGAACATATATATATATAAAGAAGAATAGAGAATGCGATAATAGTCTAGTGCTATGCATTGTTTATTCAAAAAGATGCGTTAAAGCAGAATGATACAAGTAGTGCGATAAGCAAAAAGTAGGACTATTTGACATGTCCCTTCCAAGGGCAAGCTGAGGAATAGTATTTAAAGCAAGTATTTCACTTGTTCTCGGAATCCACCTGGGAGTTCCGTGGTGCGACGTAGTTTTCTGCCTCCTTGGTTGCTGCATCATGTGTCCGTCAATCATACTGCCAGACAGGGTTTACAGAGATTAAAATCCTGAAAGAGAGAAAAATAACAAAGCGGGAAGCCCCTAGTGCGGTTGAGCCGCGTTTTGGGGCGTGCCGTAGTCATGCCCCCTCCCCCCCTGTGCCCATGGTATTTTCAATGCGTAATTGTGTACACGTGGCACAGACTTCGCCGTTTGGCTGGGACTGGGGCGGGGGCCGCATTGCTATGCGAGCTCGGAACGTGCCAGGCGGTCTTGTTGCCGATTACTCTGGGCGCGCTTGAAGGTGTTCAGGTCTTTAATCGTCGAACTGGTGGATTGCCTTAAGAGGCTGCTTTGCGCTTCTGCTACGAGGGCCGCAGTGTGCTCCTCCGTGCGGAGAGAGCGCTCTGTTTTTCCATTGACTGTGATGACCCCCCGAGGTCCTGGCATCTTGAGCTTGAGGTATGCATAATGCGGTACCGCATTGAATATCGCAAATGCGGTTCGCCCGAGCAGTGCATGATAGCCGCTGCGGAATGGGACTATATCGAAGATTAACTCCTCGCTTCAGAAGTTATCCGGGGATCCGAAGACCACTTCCAGTGTGACTGAGCCTGTGCAATGAGCCTCTACACCTGGTATGACGCCTTTGAAGATCGTTTTTGTGGGTTTGATCCTTGAGGGGTCTATACCCATTTTGCACACTGTGTCCTGATAAAGCAGGTTCAGGCTGCTGCCGCCATCCATAAGGACTCGAGTGAGGTGAAATCCGTCAATGATTGGGTCTAGGACCAGTGCGGCGAATCCGCCATGATGGATACTAGTGGGGTGGTCCCTGCGATCGAAGGTGATCAGACAAGAGGACCATGGGTTGAACTTTGGGGCGACTGGCTCCAACGCATATACGTCCCTTAGCGCACGCTTCCGCTCCCTCTTGGGGATGTGGGTTGCGTATATCATGTGCACCATCCACACTTGTGGGGGAACCTCTTCTGTCCTCCAGTGTTCGGCTGCCGGGGCTCCTCCTCGTCATCGCTATGTGACCCCTTATCTTTGTTTTCGGCATTTAACTTGTCGGCCTGCTTGAACACCCAACAATCCCTGTTGGTGTGGTTGGCTGGCTTATCGGGGGTGCCATGTATTTGGCACGAGCGATCAAGTATTCGGTCCAAACTGGGCGGGCCCGGAGTGCTTCTTTTGAATGGCTTTTTCCGCTGACCGGGTTTAGAGCCTTTGAATCCGGCATTGACTGTCGTATCCTCGGTATTGTCGTTGTTGATGCGGCGCTTGTGTTTGTTGCGACGTGACCTGCCATTGCCATCCTTGGTATCCGAAGTACCATGGTTCTTTGATATGTTATTGCTGCGAGCCAGCCAGCTGTCTTCTCCCGCGCAAAAGCGGGTCATGAGTGTCGTGAGGGCTGCCATAGATTTCGGCTTTTCCTGGCCAAGGTGCCGGGTGAGCCACTCGTCGCGGATGTTGTGCTTAAAAGCTGCTAGGGCCTCTGCATCCGGACAGTCGACGATTTGATTTTTCTTTGTTAGGAACCGTGTCCGGAATTGCCTGGCCGATTTCTCTGGCTGTTGAATTATGTGGCTCAAGTCATCGGCATCTGGTGGTCGCACATAAGTGCCCTGGAAGTTGTCGAGGAATGCAGCTTCCAGATCTTCCCAACAGCCAATGGATTCTGCTGGCAGACTGTTGAGCCAATGTCAAGCTGGTCCTTTGAGTTTGAGTGGGAGGTATTTGATGGCGTGTAGATCGTCACCGTGGGCCATGTGGATGTGCAGGAGGAAGTCCTCGATCCATACCGCAGGATCTGTTGTGTCGTCGTATGATTCGATATTTACGGGTTTGAAACCCTCTGGGATTTGGTGATCCATTACTTCGTCTGTGAAGCATAGGGGGTGTGCAGCGCCTCTGTACTAGGCTATATCGCGACACAGCTCAAATGAGTCTTGTCCGCTGTGTTCGGCCCGGCCGGACTTACTTTTATTGTATCCGGCGCGACGGTTATCGTCTCGCGTAGTGGCGCGCCCTCGTGATTCGTAGATCAATCTTGCGTGTTTTGCTTTGTCCTCCAATACGTCTCGCAGGTCTGACGTATTTCCCCATGCCTTGACATTTTTATTTGAGTGACGTTGGGGTGCGGGCTGAGCTTTTGGCTGAAATGCCTCTCTGTCGCGGCCACGAGGTGGCCGATCAGCCGTGTCATACGCTGGAGATGTAGGTTTTGGTGCTTCCTCCTCCAGTCGGGGTAGCAACCTGCGCTTTGGGTAACTCTTGGAGGGACGTTCGAGTTTATATTCCTTGGCCGCAACGACTTCAGTCCATCTGTCAGCTAGCAAATCCTGATCAGCTTGAAGCTGTTGTTGCTTTTCTTAAGGCTATTTGCCGTGGCTATAAGCCGGCGCTTGAAGCGCTCTTGTTCGACGGGATCCTCAGGCACGACGAATTCGTCATCATCAAGGCTTGCCTCATCTTCAGAGGGAGGCATGTAATTATCATCCTCCGCCTCTCCATCTGCCGCTCTCGCGGGAGGGCTGGCTTCTCCATCCTCCTGCCCTAAATCTTGCTAGAGGGGATTGTTGTCATCTTCGGCACTGTCCGGAGTGCTATTATCTCCTGTGCCGGTGTCACCGCTTTTGCTTTGGCGAGACTTAGAGCGGCGCCGCTGACGTCGGCGCTTGGGTTGCTTCTTGGAGGGGTCATCCTCCGTTGTCCCGTCGCCATTGCCTTCTTTGGGTGTGTCCACCATATATATGTCATATGATGAGGTGGCTGTCCAGTGCCCTGTGGGCAGTGGTTCTTGTTCGCCTCCTGCATCGTCGTCCATGCCGTCGATGTCTTCGGAGTCGAAGTTGAGCATGTCGGTCAAATCATCGACAGTGGCTACTAAGTAGGTGGTGGGTGGGCGGCGAATTTCTTCGTCATCCGCATCCCAAATCTACCGGACATAGTTCGGCCAGGACTCTCCTGACAAGGAGAGAGACCTTAACGAGTATAGTATGTCGCCGAAGGGCGAGTGCTAAAAGATATTCGCGGAGGTAAACTCCATGATAGGCGCCCAGTCGGATTCGATAGGCACGGGCACAGGAGGTTCGGAGTCCGTGGCCGGGGAAGGATCCGACAGCTTGGCATCATGGCTCTCGTGAAGGGTAAGGTCGATACTCGGCTCGATCGCCGCTGAGGATACGGCCTCCGTGGCGGGGTCTATCCACCTGTCCATGGATGGCGCAGCTGGCTCCGAATTGAGGGTCGGAGCGGTTGCCGGTGCGATCTCCTGAACACTGTCTGATGGAAGAGCTAAATCATGCTCATCGTGACCGTGTAGCGCACTAGGCTGGGGCTCGAATCCGTCGAAGATCAAGTCTCCGCGGATATAGGCCGTGTAGTTTAAGCTTCCAAACCTGACCTGGTGGCCAGGGGCGTAACTCTCGATCTGCTACTGATGGCCAAGCGAGTTGGTCCATAGTGCGAAGCCGCCGAATACAAAGATCTGTCCGGGGAGAAAAGTCTCACCCTGGATTGCATCGCTATCGATGATTGAAGGAGCCATCAAGCCTAATGATGACGACACAGAGGAACTCTCAATGAAAGCACCAATGTCGGTGTCAAAACCGGCGGATCTCGGGTAGGGGGTCCCGAACTGTGCGTCTAAGGCGGATGGTAACAGGAGGCAGGGGACACGATGTTTTACCCAGGTTCGGGCCCTCTTGATGGAGGTAAAACCCTATGTCCTGCTTGATTATTCTTGATAATATGAGTAGTACAAGAGTTGATCTACCACGAGATCGGAGAGGCTAAACCCTAGAAGCTAGCCTATGGTATGATTGTATGTTGTCCTACGGACTAAAATCCTCCAGTTTATATAGACACCGGAGGGGGCTAGGGTTACACAATGTCGGTTAGAAAGGAGGAGATATACATATCCGTATTGCCTAGCTTGCCTTCCACGCCAAGTAGAGTCCCATCCGGACACGAGACGAAGTCTTCAATCTCGTATCTTCATAATCCAACAGTCCGGCCAAAGGATATAGTCCGGCTGTCCGGAGACCCCTAATCCAGGACTCCCTCAAGGTGCTTCGCCCCCTTAAAAAAATTGTTGCTTCACGCGATCCATCGATACTACTACTAGTAATCCGGTAATCCCGACTAAAATGGCACGGTCGGGTCTTTTCCGGCGTGATATGCTGGGAGGTTGGCTTAGTTGGGTTTTTAGACGAGTAATGCTACACCTACGTAATCCCAGTTACGTAATTAACGTAATGTGAAACGTGTGAGTTGTTGATTGTAGATTGGGGGGGGGAGGGGCCCACCACCATGAAAATCAGGGGAGGAGAGAGAGAGGCAATTTACGTTAACCCTTTCATAAGTTCCCGTAGATGTAGAAAGATGTGAAATGCGTGACTGTGTAGTGGACGTACTATTGGAGTGCCTAAGATAATTTGTGTATATATAGACCCTATGTGTTTATTTTACTTCGCATGTTAGATTTGTCTCGGTTCAATAAAAAGCAGAGTTGGTGATGATGGTGTGCCTGTCATCCTGCAATATAGGCCGTCCGATCTATATCTAACAGATAGGAAGGAAACTATGACAATTTACCCGCACTCCTCTCCACATTTGCAGATAAGGCTTTCCCTAGTTCATCCTTTTCTCCCACAAGATCTTGATCTTCCGTGCAACGCACGGGCATCTTGCTAGTACTCCTACAATATGTATATTATTGTGAAAGTTCATATACACCGGCCGAGATTAATGCAAACACGGCAGATTTTCATTACATTTCGAACTTTTATAGGACAGAAAAATAAAAGAAACCCGACCCTAAACCTATTCTACGGCGGCGACCGACGTCCTCCATCTGTGATCTCCATGTACGGGAGCGGGGTTCAAGACCCGTGAAGTGAAGGTGTGGTCTCCGGCGAGGAAGAGTAGAACACGAGATACAAACCGGCCAGTTGGCACACCATGCCCTGCTGCCTCCCATGCCCTACTCATCCTCGAAGGAGTCCCCGACCTCGGCGGTGCCGGACGTTGGACGGTGGCAAGTAGGACGCGTGGCTGATGGTGCTCCCATCGTCGGCCGCCAGCGTGGCTACCGCTTGTGTGGTCGCGTCCGCGTCCGGCTACACCGCTATTGCATCGCGAGAGGTGACTTGAGCGAGGGCGGCGACCTCGAGCTTCATCCTCGAAGACAAGCTCTCCTGCAGAGCATTCGCACTTGCGGTCATGGCGGATGTGGTGCCAGGTAGGAGGACGATGCGCTATGGTGTGGAGGTTAGCTGGGCGTTGCTGCTTTAAGTAGCGCATTCCGATGAGGCCAAGCGTCCGGGTGCGTCATTAAGTCACCGGAGTTGGTTCCTCGGGCACCGAGCCTCTTAACGACGACATACGAACGGACGGCATGAATGCGGGCAGCTGGCGCTGGCTGGGAACGCACCACGCGACGGTGCGAGGGACGAGGGTTTTGGTGTGCCAGGGTAGTCAGCTGCGGTCATGGCAACGTTGGAGATGCCCTTTGCTCACATGCGATCCCCGCATGTCATTGAAAAAGCAAGACGAACCGGCATGGTCTCAGGTCCAGAGGATGCAGTTGGCCACGCTACACCACTCCGCAGACGCGTCGCGGTGCCCCGTGCATCCTCGACGAGCCGGGTGTTGGGGTGTGTTTGTATTGTGGCCAAAGTGCACCTTACCAAAATTTTGGTCATGACCCAAAGATTGGTCTTTGTTTGGATGGTTGCCATTTTTTTGGCATGCCAATGAACTCTAGCCAACTCTAGTTCATTTTTCTTGCCAATGTCGGCCAAATCATGGGCAACCAATACCTCAACCAAAATTTTGGCTACCCAATGCTTTGATGGGGCAACCTTGGGCACAAACCAAACATACCGTTGGTCGTGCCACAGCACTAACGCCACCCTCGGCACACTGAAACCGACCGTATCTAGCGACAATATGAGCGTGTCGCTCACCGCGGTCGCCGTGTCCAGAGGTGGTGCTGGAGCTGCGCCCCGTTGTTGGCCCCAACGACCCACATGAACGGTTGTCGGTGGCGAGGAGGTCGTGGGCCAGCTCCTCCATTGGACTAGTCTGCGCTACGTCGTCCCGACGGGTGTGCCCCACATGTCGGTTTCCCTATTTTCCCGGCCATATTCGAGCGTCGGTGCTCCGCGTTGCGCATTAGGCCTTTCACTATGTAGGCCAAGCAAGACAACTTATTGTTTATTTGAGCCGTTCAAGTATAATCATGTGGTGTTTGCTTATTTCTCATTCCTCTCCAACCCTCTTCTCCATCGATCATGTCGCCCTCCAGTCGAGTCCATCCTCCCGCATGCCTCATTTGAACATTCCGTCGAGTATCATTCGCATGTACCCACCCTAGTCCTCTTTCAATAGATCTCCGTACCCCGAGATGAAATCGAGAGGGGACGAGTGGGGGCACGTGATACCTAAGGCGGATTCAAAATTTTGAACTGGTGATCATAGCATCCGCAAATCATATATAAAGGGTATTCAATGTCGTTTCGTTTTTGAACGTACAATATACTCCCTCCTATCCTTTCTAGTTTGCATATAAGTTTTATGTGTAGTCAAAGTATCTCTACTTTGATAAAAAAAAGGTATCAACATTCAACAACGCCCAATCAATATTGTTAGATTCGTACGTACTCCTAGATTTGTACTCGAGATGGTTTCCAATTTGACTATTGACAAGATTAATAGTACATGAGATGTATAATGTGAAAATTATATCATTGGAAACTCCTTTCACATACGAATTTGACCGTATGCTTTGTGTAAGTTGCATGCCATATATTATTACTCTAACATTTGGTCAAAGTTGGCCTCGAAAAACGCATTAGACCCTGTATGCTTTGTGTAAGTTGCATGTCATATATTATTACTCTAACATTTGTGTAAGTTGCATGTCATATATTATTACTCTAACATTTGGTCAAAGTAGTATAGTGGAAGTGGATCCTCTGACGTAGGTATCCCTGCCTTACCCTCCCTTTCGGTCACTTACTAGCGGACCCCATGCTTGCTAGGCCTCGCATGTCAGTTACTCAATGGGTTCGGCCACGTCAGGGGATCCTCATCCGTAGTATACTCCCTCTTATTTACTCTACATAAAACGGAGGGAGTGGTGGTATAATAAATGACACGGGCGGGGGAGGGGGAGGGACGTCGGTTTGCTCTCAATTGCGGTCCCACAAGCGAGCAAAAATGCAAGACGAAGCGCGTTCCATTCGGTGAGTGACGTGGAGGGTCCAGTGTGCCGGGCTGCAATGCAAACGGGACAAGAGCGATGTACAGTCAAAACCGATTGACCGGTCGTCATCGGAACCACTATTCACACCAGAACCTTTGCTGCTCGGCCTATGCCAGCCACTGCCCTAAAACCACACCAAATCTCCAGCCCATTCCCCCACCTTTCAATCCCCTAGCCTGCATCAAGCGTCCCCTAGTTCGCCGGAAAGCCATGGTGCGCTGCAAGATCACTTACTACAAGATCCTGATGCCGGAGCGCCGCGCAGAAATCACGGCGGCGGTCGGCGCCACAGACCTCCGTTCCCAAGCTCGCTTTGCGGCGGGCCAATCCCCGAGTTCTCTGGAGCCAAGCTACAAGGAGGAGGAAGCCGATCCAATGTTCATGGCGGAGGTCATGGCGCAGAAGGCCCACGATGGGTATGAGACGATGGACGTCGACTTCGTGCTGGCGTCCAAGTCCCCCATGGTGCAGGCGGACCAGCGGTTCAACATGGCGATACTAAAGGAGGACCGGGAGGCAGAGGCTCAACTCGACACGGAGCGCGCGCATGCCGCTGCCATCGAGGCTCTCCTGCAGGCGGAACCGGATGTCGTGGATGTGAACCGGGCGGCGGAGGCTCAACTTGAGGCAGAGCGCGCGGATGCCGCTGCCATCGAGGCCCTCCTGCAGGCGGAACCAGACGTCCTGGACTTGAACCGGGCGGCAGAGGCTCAACTCGACGCAGAGCGCACGGATGCCGCTCTCATCAACGCCCTCCTGCAGGCGGAACCGAACGTCCTGGACTTGAACCGGGCGGCGGAGTCTCGACTCGACGCGGAGCGCGCGGATGCCGCTGCCATCGAGGCCCTCCTGCAGGCGGAACCGGACGTCCTCGACTTGAACCGGGTTGTGCTCTCGTCCGTGTAGAGCGCCCGCACGCTCCGCTTGAACGAGTAGCTGGAGGCCGAGGACAACCACGGTGCGGAGACACACGTCGGTTGCGACGGCTGGTTCACGCCGACAGCCAAAGATGACGAGGCCGTCTCTTTCCGCGGGCAGTGATAGTTTTTCTTTATGTTGTTGTTTTTATAGATCTTTTGCTGTGTAAGAACATATATTTGTTATGCAAGTCGTCTGACTTGGGTCAGTCTACCATTTCAGGCAGTTGGATGAATATCCTACGTCTCCTAACCCTTCTTTCCTTCTTCCTCACCTTTTCTTCTTCCCCAACAGACCACCGCACGGGCCGTACGGATACTCCCCAACATGCGGTTGGATAAACATACTCTATGGATGAAAATTATGTGTCAGCGATAGGATGGCTGAGTTTGGTTTGTTCACATGCGACAACACGTGTCAGTGAGGGTGCGTTCCCTTGGTTGGGTTTGCGGCGTGCAGGAGCGACTGTGTGAGGGTGCGGTGCGACCGCGGCGTGCAGGAGCGACCGTGTGAGGGTGCGGTGCGATCGCGACAGCCGTGCACAAGTGTACCTCCTTCTCATTTTGAAAACTTTAGGCAATCTTGGCAAAAATGTGTGGCGAAGTTTGGCAATGCAAGGCCTAGACCTAGACAGGATAAGTACGTACGTACTAGGAGTACTAGTGTTAAAAAATAAAGGCGGGGTTTTCCTTCGCGGGATTTATTCGATACAAATCCTCGTTTCATGTGTCAATTAATGCGTATTTTTCTCCAAAGACCAAAGAGCTAACCATCTCACTCCTCATCGCTTGATTAATGCAGCGCCATGCAAACCAACCTTCTCACTTCCGCATGCATGCAGGGGATATTGATGTCCTTGGTTGCTAACCCCATCAATTTTGCCTCGATTAGTGTTAGTGGCCCTTTGCAAATTGTAATTTTAATATACTAGCCTTGTGTACAAAAAATGGAGGTAGTAACTATATTTGACTTCCTTCCCCATTGCGGTGATGTCGATGATATCTTTTTTTGGTGGTTTGGCGAAGTGCGTTCGACGGAGAACACCATTGAGGGAGACCACAGTAAGTCGTTTGCAAGTGCCGCCTGCAAGCCGAGACAACCGCCTTATTTGCATCTAGGAAGTCCTTTACTAGTACTACTAGGAGTACTAGTGCGGTGAGATGGTTTCTCGAAGAAGACGATGGAGAAGCGGAGTCAGCGAAGAGTGAAATTATGGTTGCTTCATCCGTGCTGTTGTGATTTGACGCCTCACTGCTTTGTGATTTGTGATAGAAGGGACATGGGAGTAGACTCTGTGCTCTATACTGTACTACATGCGTTCAAGCATGGGAGAGAGAGGAGAGATGTTGCATTTTTCTATTCCTTCAATCAATCAATCAGGGAGCTTCGGTTCCATCTTTTTGGCTTTGGCAACACCGTCCACAATGGTTCCCACGATGCCAAAAGCTATTTTCACATTTGGTTACACATTGTGGATGCCCTTAACCGTACCACTTGGTTTTGCTCCTGTGTGCTATCTATACAAATCTCAGTTATATTGATCTAAAAAATTATAGAATCAAGATTAATAAAAAGGAGGTGATTTTGCGGCGCGGATGGCGGGGGGGGGGGTTCTTTTTTTAGCAATGCTACATCCACGTAATGGTTTACGTGAAGTTACGAACTGGTGTGATGTGGGACTATTTGATTGGATTAAAGGAGAGGATTAGGCCCACCCCACCTAAAAATCAGGAGGGGGCATATATATATTAGATAGAAAGTATACGTAGCAGCTACGTAGCCCTTTGTAAGACTAGGATTGGGCTTCTTATTTTCGGAGGACGTTGTCCTGGCGGTTTGCTAACATGCGGTCCCACGTGTCAGTGCTTTACCAAGCTGACCCGCGTCCCACATGAGGCAGAACAACGGCAGAAGCAACACGTGGTTAAGTTGAAGAAGATGAGGGATAAGCGGATTCAGCAACGAGTGAAATGATGGTTGCTTCGTCCCTCCAACTTAACTGGGAGAAAGGTGCAGCTTTGTGATTTGACGCCTCATTGCTCATTACTACACCGGTGCCATGACTGGGGTGCTTCACCCCGGCTGCTCTGCACTGTATTCCGGTATGGCACGTGGACCCGGTAGCTTGATGTCCCACATGTCGGTGAAAGGGACTAGAAGATTTATGAAAGCGAGCGCTCCACTCTTACGACGGAGGAGTAGACGACACGACGACCCAATGAACTGTCACTTGTACTGTATAGTATTATAGTTTTGTTGTTTCGCACGGTCCATCGATACAAACCCGATTAAACAGGAAAGGGCGGGATTTTTCCCGCACGGTAGATGATACTGGCCATACATTTCAAAGGCAATTTTAATCTATGCAAACTGAATAATTATAAGTAATAATATGATATCTAGTAAAACTAAAAACACATATGATTTATTGTGTTAGAGTGTAGTAGTAGTGTTTTATTGCATAGTTGTTAGATGTAAAATGCGAGAACGTGTAGAGATGTAGTTTTGGAGGGCCTACAGAGAGTAAAGCTTAATACGGTCACCGAACTTCAGAATAAGCTGATTACGGTCACTATATACGTTTTGCGGTGATTATACGGTCACTTGCTCATAGTTCAGCATCGGATTGCACTCTGTTGACCGGCCAAATAGTCTGCGTGGCGCCATGTTGACTAGTTAAATTGACCATGTTCCTTGTGGGTCCCACCTGTCAGTTCGCATAGGCAAAAGGTCAGATAAACACAAATTTACGCGGGCGCGACAAGGCTCCAACCCGTGCACGGGAATCACCTGGTTGTGTATGTGTCTGTCAGGGCCTGATGTGTGCGCATGCACATGTAGGTTGAGCACTTGAGCGTGAGAGTGTGTGTTGGTCGTGTGGTGTACTGGTGTGTGCATGCATGCGTGCGTGTGTGCGTGTGAGTGTTGCGTGCGTGCGTGGCTGCATGTGTACGTGTGAGTGTTGCGTGCGTGCGTGGGTGCATGTGTTTGTGTGAGTGTTGCATGGATGTAGTTCGTGTGCATGTGTGCGTGTGTGTATAATCACCACACCAGCTCCTGTGTGTTAAAATTGACGGCTCAGCATACCAATACAAGGCCACCTTGTCCGCTGTGCCCGCGGTCATGACTTTGACCACCATCCAAATATTTTTTTGTCGTTTGTTTTCATTCTTACTAGCAAGATGCCCGTGCGTTGCACGTAACATCAAGATGCATTTGTATGACTTGTTTATCTTGTGAGAGAAAAGGATGAACGAGGGAAGGCCTTATTTGCAAATGTGGATAGGTGTGTGGGTACCTTTTTGCAAAACTGCCATAGTTTCTTTCCTATCCGTCAGATATAAATCGGACGGCCTATATTGCAGGATGGCAGGCACACCATCATCACCAACTCTGTTTTTATAAGAGTGTATTTTATGTATTTTATAAGAGTGTAGATGTAGAGTAGATACAAGTTGACAGGTGGGCACGATGGTAGTGAGATAATGTGATGCAACACTAGAGGTGCCACATGAAGCATTTAACTGGTCAACTAGTCATGTCATGAGCAAATACAGAGTTGTACGGTGAGCCCGTGACTGTATAATAACCACTAAACGTAAATGGTGACCGTAATGAGTGGATTTTGAAGTCCAATGTATGTATCGTGCTTTCGCTTCAAATACAATGATCGTCATTGCATATATCGCGAGAGAAATATGAAACATGCGTGAATTTTCTGGGGGCTTACTTTTAGAGGACCTGGAGATAGTTTTGTGTGCATACATGAAAGTGGCGTACAGGGGGGTATGTGATGGAGAGAGAGAGATGCTCTTCGTTTCTCTTTATTATGACTAACTTTGTATATAGTATAAAAATATACAAATTCACAGTGCGGAATAAATATCATTGTGGGCACCATGCAATGCAAATTAGCGTTCGTACTCCTCCATATAACTTTGTAATGTTGTATATATGTAGAAACTCTAAAATAATTTTTTGGCCACACTTTATTCAAAAGGAATGTTGTATGCGAAATAAACATGAAGAGAGGGCTTTTTAGATCAATGGGGTACGTGATGTAACATGTGTGAATGTGTAGTTAATGCATTTGGCAGGGCCTAGAGAGGTATGTGTGTGTATTACGTATTCGAGAGAGGCATGGATAGAGGGGCCGACGGGGGGGGCGTGGGAGAGATAGCACGAGAAACGAGAGTGGTCTAGAGAGAGAGACGAATATGACGTCACGACAAGAGATTCCATTCTCTTGAGTGTGTGTATGCAAGGAGGGAGGGAGTAGAGGCACCAGGAGAAATTTTCTGTGTGTGTGGTGTTTGTGTTGCTATGTGTGGGTGTGAGAAGATAATGATACGGCGGGGGCAGAGGGTGTGTCACCGCGTGAGGTCCGGTGGGTCGAGGTGAGGCCCTTCGTTCGGTTCTGTCCTGCACCACATTGGTCGGCCCGTGGCGCATTTAGGAAGACCCATGGATGACTAGTCGTACAAGACAAAGATAGCAGAATTGTGAAGGACTCTGTGTCCACTGACAAAGCCGGATAGAATTTGTAACCCTAGGTTCTTGGACTAAGGTAACCCCTTTATCTCTGATATTACTATTCATCCAACCTAACTTTAAGGGGCATCCTACAGAATGCTCTGCTAGAATCATACTCGTCGATTAGGAAGAGAGGTGTGAGACAATGCGTGAGAGACAGGCGTAAAGATAATGTGCGTACATGAGACACGTAGGCAGGTCCATGTATATAGAAAGGGTCGATGAGGATTGTGCGTGTGTATGTTTGCGAGAGGAAGAGTGCTTGTGATAAAGGTTAGTGAAAACAGTTGTAAATGGTTACGAGAGGGAGGGAGGGTTATATCTAGAGCATGTGTGCGAGAAAGACACCTCGGGAGAGAGTGTGTGAGCATGTGTGAGAGACCACCAATGAAGAATGAAACTACACGTAAAAGACTGCTCTACACATTGATTAAAGATATAAATTGTATCCAAATATTAGGATGGGATCATGATATTTGCAATTCGCGTAAGGGGCGGTCATTGATACATCAGACATCTAGATTCTATCGAATTTGAGCATGTCTATGTTATTATTCGACACAATTGATCCACATAGTTAGTATTTTGAACTCCAGACAATGCATCGCTTTAGCAATCAAATATAAACGTGAGTATAGTTCATGTTGTGTGTGTAAAGCACATTATACATACGAAAGTTACACAATGGACATTATAAATAGCTACCTATGAACTAGCATACATTTGAATTCAACTTAAGGTGGTTAAAAAAATCAAATTCAACATGAAGTCCATTCAATTATTTGAATTTGATATCATGGCATTTGTAAACCATACCTAAATTATGGGGGCACCAATCTTTACTCTAATTTTGTACATCATAGCATATGTAGTCGTGTACAAAATAGATTCAAATTTAGCTCCTCCATTCTAAAATAATCGTAGTTATAGGATTTTCAAGAGTCAAAATTTCAAAAAGAAGCGGATAATTTAATGAGGTTTTCAAACATACAAGGTCAAATATAACGTTGTCTATTTAGGTCAATCCTCATAGTTCAAGAGTACTCTAAACGTGAATGCTTGTGTTTCAAAAATTCGAACGAAGCGCCAAAAGAGCCTCTACTCGCCCGAAACCGCGTGAGACCAATGTTTGGTAGTACAAGAAAATTACTTTTCTAATAACTCCGACCCGTGAAACCTACCGGCCCGACGTCTAAAGGTCTAAACCGGGGTAGGTTTGTAGTTTCATCTAGACGCCACGCAACCGCATCCGAAAAACATTCATACACAATGGTCGCCTAAGCACACATGCGCGCGGCCGAAATCGCTCCCGCCCACTATTTGGGACACATGGGATTACCATCCTACCCCGACCCGCAGTAGGTCCGAAATTTAAGAGGGGGCAAAGTTTGTACTTTCCCCAAATTTCAAACAAGCGCGTCCCATCTTCTGTCCAAAAAAGCCAAAAAACAAGCGCGTCCCAGACCGAAACATGGTCCCCCCCACCTGTCTGATTCCCCATTCGTACTCCGTGGGCGCCAAAACTACCTCTCCACCAGCCGCGAAACCCCGGCGTCCTCCGTCCGCCACTCCATCCCACCCATCAACCGCCGCCCTCCTCCATCACGCCGGAGCCGATACCCCGACGTCGTCATCCACCGCAACCTCAACCGCAACGCCCTCCACGGCTAGTAGTTGAAGCCGAGGCCGAGCCGTCCGTACCCGAGCCAGTTCAACCACGCCGTCCTGCGCCTCACCGCTGTCGCTCCAACTTCGCCACCCTCCACTGCACCGGAGTTGTTCCTGCTACATCGTCCTTCGCCGCCTCGGATCTGCTTCCCCTCCGCTGACATACGGCCACGGCAACACAGTCAACAATTTGGCCATGGGTTCGTCCAAGCCTACACCCTCCAGAACATTGGTTTCCCTGGTAAAAAGAAGAAGATCGGTGCGACATGTGGAGGTGACCACACCGGCAACCGAAAAAGGTACTCATCTTCCCTTATTCGTGCAAATCTTACGTCTCTGCTTGCACGGTATTCATCCCACAAAAGACACTAGTTGACCGCTTCTTCTTGATACTAGACGTTCCTAGTAACTCGCGATGCACAAGGTTTCTCCCCATATACTATTTCACCTTAGCTAGAGGTCCGTCGCCCCCCTGAATTTCAATTTCTGGCCAGTTGATTCCCAATTAACGGAAGCATTCCCCGGCGTAACATGCGCTAGTACGCCTATTATGCCGGGGAAGCAGCGCCTTGGTGTTTATCTTAGGGGCGTGTGCGGCCTAGATCTACTGGTGCCCGATCTGGAGGTCGGCCGGGATTAAAGGGATGGCCTGGGAGCGCTTCCAAGCACGGCGGTGGTGTGAGGTCGATGAGAGGGCGGGGCGGCGGAGGCAGGGGTCTGGGCCGGTGGTCGCTTGCGGTTCGAGAAAGATCGTCAACAGTGACTGGCGGGAGGTAGACGAAGGCCATTTGCCCATTCCTTATAGATCGGACGGTTCATTAAAAAATCGACTGACCTATTTATTTTCAGTCGGCTGTTATCTTAGATATGACCACATGTGGTGGTGTGCTGGAGGAGTACTTGCATTTCCTGTGCTCATATATTACAAAATCATGCGGAGTAGAATCTAATTTTGTTTGCCATGCAATGTTGTAGAGCTATCATATGTCTCCTGTCATTTATTTTTCAGCCACCTGCTATCTGCTACTTTTACAGTGCACTAGTTCTGCACACACTTCACCCTTACTCTCACTATTGTGTTTTATGCAAGGGTATTTCAGACTCTGCTGCCATGAGAGAAGCCAAAAAGAAAAGAGAGAAGTCCCTCCAGCTTCGTATGCGGGTAGGCAAGACACGTTATAGCGCTATAAAGGGTGCAGTGTCAGCAGATGGAGACGGTAAACGTAGCTCTGGAGTTGATGACCTCGCTCACAATGAACCACCATCCCAGGTGCTTGCTTTAACTTCGCGGTGTCATATGTGGTTGCATGTTCCATATGGTGTCTAGCTTGTATCCGAAAGGCCGAAGTCGGTAAGATAAGGAAAGATATTTTTTTACATGAACCACCATTCTGTGAGCACCAGAAGACAAATAGCTAGTCAGGGCACTGGCCGAGCCAGTGACAAGCCCAGCAAAGATAGGCATCACCTGGAAGCCAACTAAAAAGTTGTGATGGTGGCGAAGCAGCCCGCCTCCCACCAGGCTCTCAGGTCCTAGATGATCATGCTCACCACTCCAGCCGGATGTCTAGCTTGTATTGCTTCCAATTTGGTTAAATTGCATCTGCTTAGCTTACACATTATACCTTTGAATATGACATGCCTTTCTGTTTTTGGTACATACTAGTACATATGTGTATTAACCATGTTCTTACATCAAACTAATGTTCTTGTGTATCCCCCATCAATCACTTATGACGAGGCAGGCAGGTAAGGGGACTCCTCCTCATTTAAAGAATGCAGCGTTGGCCTCCCGACATGATTCTCAAGAAACATAAATGCTAGATGAAGATAGTGAATGTAGCTTTGTAGTTGATTACAGCATTTCCCCTACACTAGCATCGCAGGTGCTTGCTCTAACTTGGCAGCGTGATATGTGGTTGCATGTTGCATATGGTGTCTAGATTGTAATTCTTCCAATCTGGTTAAACTGCATGTGCTAGTCTGCTTAGCTTATACGTTATACCTGTTAATGTGACATACCTTCCTGTATTTAGTACATAGTACATCTGTCTATTAAGCATGTCCTTACATAAAACTATTGTTTTTTGTATCCCGCATCAATCAACATGACGAGACACCTTTAGTATATACAGTGCGATATTAGTTACATCTTTCATATGATTTATAGCATGCGCTGCTTCTAATTTGTTGAAATTCCATTTATGATGGGACGCTTTTAACTTGGCAGAGTCATATTGGTTGCATCTTTCATGTGGTGTCTAGCTTGCATTGCTTCTTATTTGCTGGAATGGTTTCTGCTTAGTTTACACAAATAGTTGTGAACATGCCATGTCATCCTGTTTTTCGTACATATTCCATCCTGGTATCATGTGTTTGCGTTACATCAAAGTAGTGATTGTTAGTATCATGCATGAATGAGTTCTGAAGAGAGAATTTTATTGCTTTTTCTTATCGGTTTTACTTGACAATTCAAAATCAATAAAGCGGAAGGAAGTTAGCAAGGCAGCGGATAAAGGTGCTCCTTCCAAACGGAGGGCCTCTACAGTTTCTACTCCTCCACACCCCAAGATGATTTCCAAGACAACACATGCATAGACACTAAACAAAACTGTGTTCATGATGAGCACGTCTCCCCTAGTGCAGCATCATCGGTGATCCCTCTAACTTGGCACTGTTATTGCTTCTAATTTTGTTGAATTCCATCTGCTTACTTTACACATTATACTTGAATAAGACACGTGTTCCTGTTTCTAGAACATACAATATTTGTCTATCACACCATGTTCTTACATCAAATTACTACTGTTGTGTAACCTGCAACAATCACTTATCATAAGACACGTTTGACTTCAGAGTGTGATATAGGTTACATCTCACATTCTTTTCTAGCTTGTACTACTAATTTGTTGAAATGGCACTTATGACGAGATAGTTTTAACTTGGTAGAGTGATATTCGTTGCATCTTTCATATGGTGTCTAGCTTTCATTGCTTCTAATTTGTTGAAATGCCTTCTCCTTAGTTTACACATCATAAGCTATGAATATGCAATGCTGTGAATATGCAATGGCACTAATGACGAGAGACCTCTAACATGGTAGTGTGATGTTGTTTGTATCTTGCATATGATTTATTTCTTGTACTGCTTCACATTTGTTTAAATGCCATTTATGATGAGACACTGTTAACTTGGCAGAGCGATATTTGTAGCATCTTTCATATGGTGTCTACCTTCCATTGCATTGCTTCTAATTTGGTGAAATGTCTTCTTCTTAGTTTACACATCATAGTTCTGGTTATCTCTTCCGTCCTGTTTTTCATACATATTACATCCTCCTATCATGTGGTTGTCTAACATCAAAGTTCAGTTCGTCTGCATCACGCATCAATTTGTTCTGAAGAACTAAATTGTTATTCGTTTTTCTTGTTGGGTTGACTTAACATGGCACAGAGAAAGAGGAAGAAACACAGAATGGCAGGGAATAAGAAGCGGATGAATCCTGCAGATTCTGCTGGTACTGATGGTGCAATAGAAGGTCAAAGTCCAGCGGAAAATTTTACAAACACGACATCCCATGCTACACGAGTTGCAAAAAAAGCCAAACAGAAACAAATAGCTGCCACCAAACAAGCAGAGACAACCCTAGTTCTTGCAACACCTACCATAGTACTACCAGCTACACGACTTACTCGTGCGTCAACTGAGCTAGCAGCACGTTCCCAAGCTCCCTTGCCACCTGACACTACTTCCCAAGCACTCTTGACACAAGACGAGTTGCCAATATCAGATGAACCTTGTGAGCTTCAACAGCAAGAAGGTAGTTGCTGGAGTCAAGTTACAGTTGCATGCTTCTTTATATGTAGTCTCATAGTTTGATGTACACTAACACTTCCTATGTTCGTTGTTGGACTAGCACCTAGGCGCAAGAGGAAACAAACATCATGGATAATGCTCGATAGGTTAACTAAATCTAGAGGAGGAAGAATGGAGATCCGTTTTGAGGCAGGTTTAAAAAGGCCACATGATGCTACAGAGTCAGCCAAGTTAGTATCAGAGGCAGCGGTTGCCGTTAGGTGTCATGTAAGTATCCTCCCAACATGGATTCAGTACAGGAATGACAAAGACGAAACCCAGTTCAACACATTCCTCGACCATTTATCTGTAAGTATGGTTGTGTATGAAAACTAGTAACATCGTCTTGCTCTGTCCCATACTTTATAGGTTGCTGATAATGAGACTCCCATAATTTTCAACAGATGAGGTTCAAGTTGGATAGCCAAGATGATGCAACCAGACAAGCTTGCACCCATGTTTTCAAGTCTGCTCTGCGACAGTATCGGTATAACTTGAGGAAAACTCACTTTGAAGGCAAGGCTAATAGTGAACTTTCCCAAACATCTCCAATGTAAAATATATCGGATGAAGACTGGAGGGGCCTTGTTAAACACTGGTCGGATCCAAAGTATCAGGTACATTATATATATGTGATCAGATCACATGTTGAAGTCCTATTTACGCATGTGCCACACAAATCTATCTTCTTGTAGGTGAACTGTTCAAAGAACAAGGCCAACCGTACGAAAGTGAAATTCCAACAGAAGACAAGATCTCGTAGCTATATTGCACACTATGAGGCTCTTGTAATTAGCTGTTGTTTCACTCTTTTCGCTGTACCATATTATCATATCTATATTGACTTGTTCGAAATGCAGAGGAAAGCCCGCAAGGACCAAAAAGTACCTGAACCAAATGCTATGGAAATCTTCAAGGACTGTCACACCAGCAAGAAGAAGGGCATGACTACACCAATCAAAGCCGCTATTGTAAGTCCTTAATCCTCATGCCTTTTAACTACTACTTACTCTGACTTGTGCCTTGAACTGCATGGTTTGCAGCCAATGTCTATTACTCTTTTCAATTTTATACACAATTGCCTTAGCGTATCATTGCACCTTACAAGGTTTAAAAGAGAGGAGTGATGTTCCTTTGATCTTGACCCGTAATCTAGTTCCGTGCTAGACTTGCCCACACAACGTTACAATTGCCTGTTTGTCTGTTCTCAGTTGTTTTGTGATATGAATGATGTCATACTATGCTTACCGTATTATAAACTTTGTCTCTTTATCCTTAGCCCTCAATACAATGTGAAGAAATAGACAATACATTAGCGATGGTACATGGCCATATGTATGGAGCCTGGTTTTATTATGTACTTTGCAATAAAATACAACTAATATTTTACATGGGTTCACCAGAATAAGTTCTGTATATAGACCAAAGCTATTTTGTTTGGTTTTGCTGCCTCCTTAATATCTTTTGTTCTGGTACTACTACTGTAAAACCTCAACTGTTCAGCGAGCTATGGAAAAAATGGTGGAACCGCCACCTTCTGAAGGTGGCGAGGCAACTATAACCGCAATGTCAGCTCTTGCTGCAGTGGGTCAGTGCCTGTCCACTAATAGTGCCAAAAGCACGTTCCTGCGTAATACTGGGTTGGTTGTTAAGCCAATATCGTCCAAACTGCCTCATGATTAAGATATGCAAGCTCAAATCAATGTTGTATCTGCGCTCCAGACACAAGTCCATTCCCTAACAGAGACCCTTTGTGAAACAAGGAGAAACATTGCTCAATGTCGTCAAGATATGCATGGTTTTGAAACTAGACTATCAGACATTTGCTATGTTGTTCAGGAGCCTAGGGGAAATGAAGGCGAGGTTTATGGTGCTCCATCGGACAATACAACATGAAAATGTAACAGTCAGGTCAAATGAACTGAGCTTATGAATTTCTGGTGGTGCATTTATCTGCTAGACTGTTAAGGTTTATGCCAACCTTCCTTTTGTTATATAGTTGTATTTTGTTTTGGTGCGATACAAAATTTATTCTTAATGTGCAGCCACTGGCTGAAGAAAACAGCAAGTCATTTTTGTATAGTGTAGGGTGTTACCTATATTTGCACTGGTGGTGATCTTTGATGCCGAGTGGATGCAATTTGTGCAATCGCCTTAATAGCCTAGCGTTAGTTTCGTCCTTATTTATTTCCTAGTCTTCTTTTTCCCTGGTTTGCTAGTGGCCGCAACTACCATGAGCCATATACGGGCCATAGGATCCATGGGTCTCCTACGGGCCATCAATAAATGGGCCTGTAATCGTTGGGCCTCGGGCTGTCGGATAAATGGGTCTACATGGGCCGTAATCGAGCGTAATTGGTATCGGCCCAGCACGGTAACAGGCCGTTAACAGGCCGTAGGACAGCAAAGGCTTAATTCTGTCACACGCATAACGGGTCGTTAATGGGCCAGAATATAGGACGGGCTGGAAACGGCGCAACGGGTTAACAGGCCAGAAACGGGCCGACTCTTGCCATGGGCCGAATTTGGCCCATTAGGGTAACAGGCCAGTAACGGGCCGACTCTTGCCATGGGCCGAATTTGGCCCATTAGGGGAACAAGCCAGTAACGGGCCGACTCTTGCCATGGGCCGAATTTGGCCCATTAGGGGAACAGGCCAGTAACGGGCCGGTAAGTAATCGAGGGCCGAAAAGGAGCCCAGGAACGTATGTGCCATCAATAGGCCAAAAGCTAACACGGGCTGGAAACGGCCCATGTAAATCACGGGCCGTTAATGGGTATAAAGAAAATTACTGTTCATTATGGGTTAGGGTCATCGTGGGCCTGTAAAGGGCCGAAAGATACGAAGGCCTCATATGGGCCGAAAGACGTCGTGGGCCATACATGGGCCAAAAGTGAAATGGGTTGGTGTTATATTCGGCGGCCCACATGACGTTGTTGGGCCGATTTCCTTTAGGGCCTAACGGGCCGTGAGTTAACGGGCCGTAAAATGGGCTATTTACGAAGAGACCGTTAACAGGCTTTTCATGGGTCAACCCATTAACTTTTGACCAAGTCAAACGGGCCAGATTTGTAAGCTAAATGGGCCAGTGGTGGGCCATGGCATGTGTCGACATATCATAGGCGCCTATCTGACCCACTGACGAGCTGACACGTGTTTCGTCCGGCCAATAAGAATTTTACACGTGGAAATTTCCTATTGGTCGGGGCTGTTAACGGGTTATTGGATCCAAAACCCGACCCGATAGCTTAACGACGTTCCGTTACGGTGGATGCCACGTGTTGGTCACCCTTGACAATAGCACTTCTGTGACGCACGATTTATCGTCATGGAAGTGGACACTTCCGTGATGATAATTTTGGTAATGTCATGGAACACTTCTACGACAGCACAGGTATGACTATCTTGATTCTGTCATAAAATCGTCATGGATATACATGCATGACAAAAAACGCGACCTACTGTGACAAACATGTATCATCACGGAAGTGTTTTTTTTGTAGTGTCCATGCTATTATATTATTTGTTTTGGATGTTTTATATGCATTTATATGCTATTTTATATTATATTTGGGACTAACCTATTAACCTAGAGCCCAGTGCCAGTTCCTGTTTTTGCCTGTTTTTGAGTTTTGCAGAAATGGAATACCAAACGGAGTCCAAACGGAATAAAACCTTCGCGTTGATTTTTCTTGGACCAGAAGATAACCAGGATACTTGGAGATGAAGTCGGAGGAGCCACGAGGCGGCCACAAGGACGGAGGGCGCGTCCAGGGGGGTAGGGCGCGCCCCCACCCTTGTGGGGCCCTCGTGCACCTCCTGACCTAATTCTTTCGCCTATATATACTCTTATATCCCCAAACCACCAGGGGAAGCCACGAAAACACTTTTCCACCACCGCAACCTTCTGTACCTGTGAGATCCCATCTAGGGGCCTTTTCCGGCGTCCTGCCGGAGGGGGATTCGATCATGGAGGGATTCTACATCAACTCTATTGCCCTTTCAATGAAGCGTGAGTAGTTTACCTCAGACCTACGGGTCCATAGCTAGTAGCTAGATGACTTCTTCTCTCTCTTTGATTCTCAATATGTTCTTGGAGATCTATTCGATGTAATACTCTTTTATGACGTGTTTGCCGAGATTCGATGAATTGTGGAGTTATGATCAGCTTATCTATGAATATTATTTGAATCTCCTCTGAATTATTTTATGCATAATTTCATATCTTTGTAATTCTCTTCGAACTATTGGTTTGGTTTGGCCAACTAGATTGGTTTTCTTGCAATGGGAGAAGTGTTTAGCTTTGGGTTCAATCTTGCAGTGTCCTTTCCCAGTGACAGTAGGGGCAGCAAGGCACGTATTGTATTGTTGCTATCGAGGATAAAAATATGGGGTTTTCATCATATTGCTTGAGTTAATTCCTCTACATCATGTCATCTTGCTTAATGCGTTACTCCGTTCTATATAAACTTAATACTCTAGATGCAAGCTGGATAACGGTCGATGTGTGGAGTAATAGTAGTAGATGCAGAATCGTTTCGGTCTACTTGACACATATGTGTTGCCTATATTCATGATCATTGCCTTAGATATCGTCATAACTTTGCGCTTTTCTATCAATTACTCGGCAGTAATTTATTCACCCATCGTATTATTTGCTATCATGAGAGAAGCCTCTAGTGAAACCTATGGCCCCCGGGTCTATTTTCCATCATATAAGTTCTATTTTCCATCATATTAGTTTTCGATCTACTATTTTGCAATCTTTTACTTTCCAATATATAAACCAAAAATACCAAAAATATTTACTTTATCGTTTATCTATCTCTATCAGATCTCACTTTGCAAGTAACCGTGAATGGATTGATAACCCCTTTATCGCGTTGGGTGCAAGTTGTTGTTTGTTTGTGCAGATATTCGGTGACTTGTGTGTTGTCTCCTACTAGATTAATACCTTGGTTCTCAAACTGAGGGAAATACTTATCTTGTTGCCTTTCCTCTTTAAGGGAAAAACCAACTCAAGCTCAAGAAGTAGCACCCTTCAAGTGGTTAATACTAGATAAGCAATCAATAGGCACATTTCCCTTGCTAATATAAAGATCCGACGCTAGAGCGAAAGCTTCACTGAATGCCAATGCCTCCAATGTCCCGGACTGCACCATATCCTTGAAGACAACATTTGAGGCGCCTTGATAAAGGCCATGTTCATCATGACAAAACGATAACAATAGAACCCCCATCGTTGTGTCTAGATACCGCGGCATCAAACCATCAGATTGTAGTGTCCCTCCAAAGGAGCTACCCTGGTTCTCTGACTTCTGGCAGCCAGAGCTTGCATAGCTCCCGGCAGGGCTGCCATGCTGGGTGATCGGCGGGGAAGGAGGGCTAGATCCACCATATATCTTTCCTACTTATAAAGGTTGGAGTTGGTGATGAGTTCACGTGCGAGATCAACAACCTTCACCAATAAACAATCGTATCTCTACCCACATTGGGAATAACAACCTCCAAGAACATAGATAAACAAATGTATTTCTACTCACATGTGTGACCTAACATAAATAAATAACTACACTACTACTTTCATGCGAGATCAACACTTATAAAGGGCACAAATAACAAATGCAGAAATGCGACTCAAACTCAATATAATGCTTTTGTTTACCTTTTTTTTTCCAACCAAGTTATTTCAGTTTTGTATCATAGAACAAGAGAGTGAACAAATTGTAATTCAAAAATGAAACATACCTTGTCCTCCTACCCGATCCACGACCTTGTGCGGTCAACTTACCGGTGTCTATTTCTCATATGTTTCAACATTCGAAATGTTGCGTCTGTAAAGAACTATGGCCACTTAAGTTCCCCAATGCCTGACGCATGATCTTTTGTTGTATTTGTGTTCTTTTCAAAATAGTGAACCTCGCGCAAAGGCCATGTGACACCAACATATTTTTACGATTTCCTAATCCAATGACCTAACTCCTTGTATTATAATTTGGTAGCAACGCACGGGCATTGTGTTAGTTTCTGGATAAAGCTGAACGTAGAGACGCTGGAATTCTTGCTCATGGCTTTTCCTCCTAACCGGGTTTTGTCAAGCGCCTGCAAGCAGCATTCAAAAATTTGCATCGCGTGTGAGAGACCATAACCCATAAGAGAGATTAAGGGATGGGCTGGAAGGAAAGAAAAAAAAAAGCCCAGCAAACATAACCTCGAGTCGACTCGTCGCACAGCCGCGGCAACGGCCAGGACAACCGCTGCGTCCTCGATTCCCCTCGCGACTGCTCTGCACTCCTGCCGATCTCGCCACCTGGTCCGCCTCGCCGTCGATTCTACCCGCCCCTGCCCTGCCCTGCGCCATCGCTACCAGCCGGCAGTCCCTAGCCGCCCAGACCGCACTAGGCAGTTGACGCCCGGCGCCCAGCGTTGTGCAGCTGCAGAAGGCACGTAGCCATCCGCCCAGCCTGATTTGAGGCACGTTTGATGAGATTTCTGCCTCTTCCGCAATTTCTGTTTACTGATTATACTCATTGCTCGTCGTGCCGCCACCTGCCAGTACTTCTCGTTACAAATTAAAGCTTGCTGCGCTCCTCTGTAAATTGTAATGTATCACTAAGTGATGAGTCCTGTCCAGGAATGTTACTTCTTACTGCTGAGTTGTTTCAGTTTGGATCCATTTTTCTGAATCCATGTGGCATCTGGAGCTGTAATTTTCAGAAATGTTACCAATTACTACTGAATTGTTTCAGTTTGGGTCAAACAATTGATACATTGTTCTAATTTTTTGAATCGGTAAATTTCACATATTTTCAACTAGGACCACATGATTACATATATATGTATCAAATGTGGAAGAATGAACACATGCATATAGTCTCCTTTGAACTTTTCAAGGCATGTAGGCTTTTTAATGCAAAATCAAGACTTATTCGAGAATTTTTGATATGTTTGTAAGATAATATTGATCAATTTCTATCGTGTTATTGGCATGTCATATTTATCATATTTTTTTAAGGTGGATCACCCTGTTTCAAAATCTTTGATCCGCCAGCCAGCCGCTGCTGCCACCATCGTCAGAGGTAGAGTTTTGGCTTCCAACGGCCTTCTAGCCGCTGCCACCACCTGCGGCCACCAACCTCTCTCCTGCACGCAAAGGGGGCCCCGCAGCAATTGAACCATCCTCTGTTTTCGAGTCGTTCGACTAGTCGCGACTAGTCGATGAGTCGCTGCTCCAGGTTCGACTCAGACTCGACTCGACTCCTGGCATGAGTCGAGCGACGTCGCTCTTTCTGGGTCGAGTGACTCACTTTGTTTTTTGAGGGGGAGCGCGACTCACTTAAATGGAGCCCAACTGTTATATGTTTTGTTTACAGTATATGGGCCGGCCCATCTCCCCTGGAAACCTAGATCGACCATCCCCCACCTCCCCCCGATCCAACCGTCTCCAGCCGCCACCCCTGGTTGCCCCTGCTGCTGTTCTGCGCCTACCCTCCTATGGTGTGATCCTCCCCTCCTCCCCTGCTACTGTTGTTCCCCTCCAATCCCCTCCCCTCCCCTCCCCTCCCCTGGTTGCTGCTCCTGCTGTTGTGCTCCTCCCCTCCTCCCCTGGTTGGTGTGGCTGCTGGTGTGCTCCTCCCCTTGCTGCTGCTTAACTCACGTCAGACTCATCGACCATGAGTCTAGACGTCGCCCCCCCTGAGCGACTCGTCGACTCATCGACTCGAAAACATTGGAACCACCTCTCGCAGTCCAACAATGGAGGGCCTCCTCGACAAGCCCCTGAACCCGAACAAGCTTCTTAAGGAGCAGTGAGTGCAAAGTCCAAACCTACCTGCGTTTGCCACCACTTTATTCTCGTCCGTACTGCTCTGCTAACTTCTAGGTACTCTCCTCCTTCATGACGCAGATTCGTGAGCAACCTGACGGGGTCGTCCCTGCTGGAGATCGCGGCGCTCTCCACTATCGTGCCGGTGACTGATTAGTTTCTCTCCCTTAGATTCCCAATATTTTCTGTATCTATATATGCACGTCAGGGTTGTCGTCTGATTTTTTTTTTTGGTTCACAGGCAGTGGTGGTTTTAAGGAAATGGAGCAGCAGAGGTCAGTTGGTTACAGATACTGTAATTTTTCATAACCATTTATACCTTTTCGTGTAAGTGTAGAATATTTGTTTTGCAACAAATGTTCAAGTGAGATAGGTGTTATGACTGGAAAGTGGAATTCAGTTGCCAGTATGCTACAGTTTTGCACATTTAGCGTTCTGATCATAAATGTGTATTTTTTGATATTTTTTAACAAGGTATTTTCTGATATTCAACGATCCGGCCCAATCTTTTTCATGTCCCAGCATCTATATTGATAAATTTTACTTGACCGTGGGCAGCTAGCATGTCCTCTACTTTAAACTGTGTTGTCCAATCTGATGCTAGCTATGTCATGGCATCCTTCTCAATTTTTCCATGTTTTTTTACCCTGATGTAGTCATTGTTATCAATAATAAAAACTTCTTTATTTTCATTCATGGAGCAAATCTGACAGAGATTCTACTTCCTTGTTTTTATCTTATTATAGATAATATTAGGAGGGATTCAGTGAAGAAAAATGATGATGCTCTTGCTGGTCATAAAGATGGAGTGTATTACTTTTCAGCGTTGGTTATAGATTTTCTCACTGTTGTATTGCCTATACTTCTGATTTTCACGGCAAGTACCCTCTTCATTGCATTTTAATATGTTTACATGATGAAATTGTTAAACAGCATAAATCAGGGAACGTGCAAAGCACACACTTATACTGAAGTACTGAACTATTCAGTTGTCATCTACCAATCTTTGGATGAGCTTTAACATTTTTTTAGCTCATAAGTGAATCTGTGGTTATTCCTTTGGTTTGTTGCAGATCTTAGCTGAATGGGCTTATATTTGTGCAATTTCTCTTGTAGCTGTGATATCTATCTACATCTTGTTTAAAAGGTATTTGGTATTTAGTTCTTACTCCAATTTTTGTGATCTTGTTTTTGCTGCTCTAATTCCCTTCTGATCTCTTTTCGTGAAACACCACCCATGGTGATCTGGAGTTATATGACACTGCACTTTCAGGTCTCAGTCTCATCTCAAGGCTCAACAGCATCTGCCTTCTCTTAGGGCAGACATATCTTCTTACCGAGTGTCAGTGGTATGCACAAGTTTATTGATTATATAAGTAACACATTATCGCTCCTTCACCAGCACTAGAAATGGAGCAGTACTATTGCAGTATTAATGGTGATTGTGCTCTTTGTAGGTTTTAGTGACATGCGTGTCCATATTGGCAGTGGATTTCAAAATCTTTCCTAGACGGTATGCAAAGGCTGAAACATATGGTAGTGGCATTGTAAGTTAATTCGTCCAGGCATTTTCTTTAGTTTATCTTTTGTTTTTACAGGTTCTTCTACCTTATTTTCGTCATGAAGGCTAATTAAATAGCCAAAGGTTGTTTACATGGTGTGTAGACCCCATGATGGCCTAGTTTTATAATCGTCATCATTAAGAATTGCACAAAATCATGAACTAGTTGTGCAGAAAATGGCAACAACTGCAAATTGTGCATATTATTTGGATTGCAAAGGATTAACAGCTTCATTAGATTGGTTAAATGAAATCCATTTGTCAGTCATGGACTCCTCTGGAGCAGTGGCGATTCCATGTGTAACCTGTGGGGTCAGCTGACCCCACAGGTTTTTTGATTGCAAGCCTAGTTCTACTCATATTTGTGCAAAAAAATTAGAAGATTTTAGAGAGATTAGTGCATTTGAACCCACAGCCTTTTGTTGCTGGCACCGCCACTCCCTCTGGTGCATCAAGTAGAGACGTATCTGCACATTAGGGGCTGGTGTGGGTTGTGTTACCGGTAATGCCCCCTGCTGCTTCACAGCCACCGCTTCTCCTTCAGCGCACTGTATCGCTGCCCATCCTGCTGTGCACATGGAAGTAAACTCAGGGCACAGAGGTGTGCCAGTCCAAGAAATTGTTGAGCTAGTAATCAATACAAAGCTGGCCCTGTGATCCTCATGGTTTTGTTGCAGTTTAAACATTCCTTGTTCATCTCCTGGCCCGGACTCTTCATGCCCTAATTGATCTGCTGGCTTCCATGCAAATCGCTGCTCACGTATATCTTTGCTTGGCTGGTCTATGCTCATAATCTCATACATTGGATCAACACAATGCAATCTCATGCATTTCAAACCTGCGCTACGAAACTCCACCGGGTGAGCTCAGCAGTGCCACCGCCGCCGCCGCTGACTTCATGCCTGCAGCATATTTTCGGAGTCTGTTTTACGATCAGAACTGTAGCTTGCAAATATTGCACACGCCAAACTCTTGTTTCGTGTTTGTGCACACACATAGAACCGGATTGTTTGAGTCAAATCTCCACACATGCATGGTCTGGATTCTTCCAGCTGGGCTCAACAACGTCACTACAGTTTTCTCTGCCGCCATTTGTATGCCTTCTGCGTCTCCTAGCATCATCATATCTATCTGCTCTGCTACCGCTGCTTCTAGTTGCACCTTTGATGCTGTTACCCCTGTATGCGCTGCCGTTCCTCCTCTTGTGCTTGCCTCCTCCGCTGTGCTTGACTGTGTCGGCTTCTTGCAACACCTCTACAACCGCTTCTTGCTCCGGTGTCATTGCCATGGTTGTATATGTTCAGCACTGTGAACCTGACTCTATCTAATGTGGAGCTGGATTATATTATGTAACTCAATACCGATTGACAACAGCCGTCGTAGATTGACTTGCAACCTTGTAACTCCCGAAATCTGGTGCTTCATCATGTCTAAACCATACTTGATGAAGGCCACAATCCTTAACTTTACTGGAAAATTCAAACCTTCTTTACCTGTTGCTGCAAGCCCTTGCTAAACACGTGATAATCTCCTGCGGCAGTATCACTACCCTGGTCTAGGTTGCTGACCTGCAGGTCGAATGCAATTTACTGATGTCCACCGCACTTAATAGTCATCTGTTGTCATCTTTGTTGGTTGTCCAGTTTTTATGCCTTTCCCCTGTATGATTAGGTCATCAACTACTGTTCATCATTGCTAATTTTTTGTTCTTCTGGAATTGACACAAGTTTCTTGTTTACAAATATGCCTTGCTTCCATTTTTTCGTCATCAATCTATTATTTATTATAGTTGTTAATGTCAGGTTCTCGACCCGTGCTTCCCTTCGTGTAATTTGGATCATGTTTGCCATTATTTCCGAAAGATCAGAAATCTGACCTGTCTTCCAACATAACAGATGGATCTCGGAGTAGGGTCTTTTGTAGTGGCTAATGCACTAGTGTCTAGACAAGCACGAAACATAACCTCATTGTAAGTGCTTAAATGATCTCATTTGTCTTAAAGAAAATATTTTAGGGCTTAATGAATATATATATATGGATCCAACATGATGCTAAGGATTCTCATCCCTCCGTCCCAAAATAAGTGTCTCAACTTTGTAGTAACGTTAGTACAAAATTGTACTAAGGTTAAGACACTTATTTTGGGATGGAGGGAGTAGTTAAGTCGGAAGTAACTCACGTGAATACTGAAACTAAAAGGCAAACTCTGTGTGAAAAACTAGATTCCTGTTCTGCAAAGTTAATCCTACTTTTTCTATGATAATACTTATTAGTCAATAGTCATAGTGTTAGATACTGTCGTCCGTCGGGCTTTATGTCAAAATGTTCTCACTGCATAAGTTGTTTCTGTAGATACTCTAAAGAACTAATGTTTATTTATGTTGACTGTTTGTACTGGACATAGGAGCTTGTAGGAACCTAGAAGTTTCAACTTCACCACTTACATTATGGTGTGCTGAGTTTTTTTTGTCCTTTTTAAATTGAGGTACAAAGTATTACAATTCTGCATGCAAATCTTAGCTTTGTCAGTTCATTGATAAACGAAGAAAATTATAATCATTAGTAGCATTCAAGATAAAATGACCGGTCCATCTCTTCTTTCAAATAAGATCTGTCCTGCATCTTTTCTATTTGCATGTAGGTGGTATTTCTGTGTTAATCGCTTCTTGTTAGGTTGTTCTCCAAGTAGCTTTCTGACTTGGTATTATTTCTCATATAGATGAAAAATTACTGTATGAACATACTGACAAATTATCCCGTGTTTTGTCCAGTATCATCACAAAAATGCACAGTTACTTTGGCAGAATCATTGTTTCAATTTTGATTTTTTTAGAAGATAACTGTACTTTCTGACCGTTAGATCTGCCAATAGGCACTATTCAACAGCATAAGTATTCTATCTCATAGTGCACCTTCTGTTTTTTAGGAGATGGAAGGCAGCACTGAAGTCCATAAGTCCTCTAGTATTTCTTGGCTTTGCTCGTCTTATCTCTACATCAGGTGTTGATTATCAGGTACTTTTCTTCTTTGTGCCAATTACTTAAATTACGCATCCGCCAGAATTTATCATGTAATGCCATTTCTGCAGACTTGCTAACCTTTTTGTTGTGTTTTCCTGTCCCTGTCTATTTTCGTATTCTCACTTCCTTCATTTCTAGATACTGAAACCTGTATTAAGCAGAATTAAATACGTATAATAGTTACTAGCCTACCAAAACGTCTTATATTTGGGCACGGAGGTAGTAGTAGTGAAAGTGGAGTTGATTAGATTTAAGTTTACAATGCATAATCAAAGGTTATTTACTCAATTTTTTCCGTATTAGAATGCTGTCTTTTCTGAAGAGCTATGTTCCTTTTGTTACCTTGTAGGTACATGTAGGAGAATATGGTGTCCATTGGAACTTCTTTTTCACCCTTGCAGCAGTTTCTATCCTTACATCCATTATCAGGATTCATCCTAAATATTGCGGGATAGTTGGTATGCTTGTTCTTGCAGGTACTAACGTTTCTAGTTTTAAGTTCCGTTAGAAGGGCTTAGAGGTGCTACAATTCTCCTTTTCAGTTGATAAATTGCTCTTATTTATTTTTACAGGATACCAGGTATGGCTAAATTTTGGGTTGAATAAGTATCTCACATCTGATGAGAGAAGTGGTGATATCATTGGCCAGAATAAGGAAGGCGTGTATAGCATATTTGGTAAAAAATATTTATGTGCAATGATTTCTTTGTCATTTCTTTCCATAAGATGCCGAGGAACATAGAGGCGTAGAGCCTTCCAAGCTTGTTTTTTGTTTGCGTGTATAGCATATTTGGTAAAAATATTTACGTGCAATGATTTCTTTGTCATTTATTTGCATAAGATGCCGAGGAAGATAGAGGCGTAGAGCCTTCCAAGCTTGGTTTTTGTTTGTTTGACAAAATAACATTGCTGGTCCAGATTTGTACAGAAAGCTTAGTGAACAAACATGTGTAATACTTATTCACCCACGCGCACACCCACGCGAGCATATGTGCTATTTACATTAGAAAAAGCGGGATAAATCCACAAATATCACTAAACTGAGCACATGTGTGTGTAAATGTGAGCACTAAAATTTGAACCCTGCTGGGTGGAGTCATGTACCCACAACTCCACCCCAGGAATAGTTCGCTCTCTTTGTATCATTCTTTTTTGTTTTGCTAAACTTTAATATGGCGATTATCTGTTCTGTTACTTATTAGGTCACTTTTATATCTGAATATTCAGTATCATAGTTTTCCATGCACCACATTATGCGATCTAATGAACTCCTTCCACAGGATACTGGGGTATGTACCTGATTGGTGTATCTCTGGGTTACTTTTTGTTTCATGACCTTAGTTCAAAAGGAAAGATTAGGAGCACTCAAGTGGTAAAAGTATGGGTTCTCGCAGCATCATTTTGGTACGAAACAATGATAACATGAACACCTATGAATAAGAGTTCTAATATTCCTTGGCTAACATTTTCTCTGATGGCATGTTCATAGGATTTTGGCAATCATTCTTGACAGCTATGTTGAAAGAGTCTCTCGACGAATGGTAGGGTACTAACTAACTACGTGCTTGGTTTTATTTACACTGGTACTAAAAATGCAAACTCATATTTGAAGAATTGTGGTGATAGCTATGCAACGTAGCAGCAACTTATGGTATATAGAAAACAGTACTGTGCTCTTATTATCTCAATGGACATGTTATGTTTGAACATGATGATTAAGTGTAAGAGTATGACATATATTTTCATAGTATTTAGGTTTGGTCTACGTAAATCTGAAGTAAGAACATTTGTTGCATTGCTGAAATGTAAACCTTCCACTCATGCAATGCGATTCTTCCAACATGAACGGATACGCGGGCAAACTACCTTCCCAAATTAAAGTTTTTTTAGTGAAAGGAAATGCTACAGTTACTACAAACTAGTTTTGCACTCGAAATTGGGTCAAAGTAACTCCAGCAACTTATCTTTTATCCAGTAAAATGATTCAAGCATTTCATTTTGCAGTGCAACTTCGCATATGTTATGCTTGTGTTTGGCCAGAATTTTCAGGTATTGTTATTTCCTTTCTCGCTTTTATAAACTTATAGCATACATTCATTTGCCAGATTAAGGCATCCAGAAGACAAGAATAATATGTACTCCCTCTGTCCCATAATATAAGATCTTATTACATTTAATTTGCTCACAAATTGGATGTAATAAGATCTTATATTATGGGACGGACGGAGGGAGTGCTTTAAACGATAGTACCTTCAGTTATCCAATTGTGGGCCCTAAAAGGGCAAGGATAGTGTTAGTTTGCATAGTTTATCTTCTCAAATGAGGATAACATTCAAATTTCAACTGAAAATAATATGCACCAGAGCAACATAGCTGAAATAATGTGCACTAGCTGAAAAATGAGGTTTGAAAGTGTAACTTTATCCTTTGTACTTATAGTTCACCAACTGGTTTTAATATTTAACGATGCTGAATCTGATATTAGAGCCTGGAAAACTGGCAAGATGCACACACTTCTCATCTTCAAATGCATGCTACCTAGTTACATTTTCTTTTTGAGATCATGCAGAGCTACCATGTAAATATATTTGGAAGAAGAGTTTTATTAAGCCAATGCATTATGCGGGGCAGAACCATCTGTGTAATTAAAAGGAACGAACACTAAATGAAAATCAGCAAATGACCTAAAGCTAGAGGTAGCCACCAAGCCCTTTGGCTCCAGCTGCAACTCAATATACCTGTTGTGGTGTTGCCTGAAGGGTCTAACAGCAATTGAGCCAGCTAATACTTAACAATTGGATTGTTACCAGTTATGAAATTGCTAAAAAATGCTCAGGCTTCACTATTCATGATGGCTACTATTATAATGACAGGTTATATCTATTCTCACACTAGCGGGGTCCATTTCACATGACAAGAATTTGGTTCTTGAGGAAGCATTCAATCAAAATATGCTTGGGGTATTCATTGTGGTAAGATCATGACTCGTTATTCTTATTGCTGATGCCAAAATGGGAACTTATGACTAATAGGACCGAATCGTCAAATTTTAGCAGATATATCTACCTCTTTAAGTGGCCAGTGTAAAGAAACTGACATTTACATTCTTTTGCAGGCAAATATCCTAACTGGTCTAGTAAATCTCTCAGTTGACACGCTTTCGGCCTCTCCCCTCGCTGCCTTCATGATTTTGGTAGCATACACCTTTACTTTGTGCATGCTTGCTGGTCTTGCTCAGTTTTCTGGTGTTAGGATAAAATTTTGGTGAATATGGATTTTGTGTGGTACTGTACTTTGTATGTATGGAGTATTTAATCTTGATTTTGAGGAAGACACGTTTGTGTATTGAAACCGAGCCCTTAGAGCTCATATGTGGTCAATTACCAAAGCCCTACCCATTGCAGGTGGTATATGAATCGAGGTGAGTGTTGTTTATTCACACAGTACTCGTGAGATCCAATCTAATAAAGAGAATAATCCTTAAATGTTCCACTTTGTTGCAAATTGAGCAAACCCATCACTAAACTTCCTACTGTGTTATTGTTCACTCGAGGTCCAAATGGCCCTGAGTCAAGATAAGCCGCAAATCGGTTGTTGATCAGGACTAGGTGGGGGGCCTGTCCAGGGCCTAGATATTGGCATTGGCTTTTTTACGAACGGCCTGGATATCTCTTTGTTCCAAGTGGTTCAGAAGCCCTATCTCACGCGTCGTAGCGTTGTATGTGCTGCAGTCCCGACTTGTCTCCGTTCTTAGACCCCGTTTGAAAGTTGAAACAGAGGAAGATAATAGGAATTTTGGAGAATCGTATTCCTACAGAAAAACATATTCAGCTGGTGCCGTTTGAAACAAAGGAATGGCTCACCAAGGATCCTATGGAACAGGGCAATGCAAAGGAATTTTGGAGGAAAAGACGTCGTGTTTTCTCTCGATGTGTCTGTAGAATCGTAACCATAGAATATGACCCTAATCGAAATGCATACATTTGTCTCATACACTATGGGGATGGTGAGAAGAGATATATTTTACATCCCAGAGGGGCTATAATTGCAGATACTGTTGTTTCTGGTACAAAAAGTTTCTATATCAATGGGAAATGCCCTATCTTTTAGTGCGGTTTGAACTATTGATTTACGTAATTGGAAGTTACCAATCAGGTTTACGACGGAACCTAGAAATCGATCACCGATCCAATTTGACTGTGGATTCGTGCGTTTTACTTATATATCATACCAATGTAAAAAGACCCAAAGAGACAGATCCAATTAATCTCGGCCATCGAATTATGTCAATCCAATGACCTAGATTGCTTCAATGTTGAGTGCTCAACACATTTAGCGTGCAGTTAATTTCATGCCAAAAATAGTGCTAATCACATAATAACACGCAAATAATATCCTATTTATATCCGTATGCATTTAATATACTTTCAAATTAATGTACATTGCACGTACACGTTGACTAGTGGTGTCCAAGTAGCAAGTCTGGTGTTCTCTTGTGTTTTGGATTCCGGTGAGAATTTAGGTTAGAACCGAGTTCCAAATGGGGTGTTTATGTGGTGTCAATCCGAGTAAGAACAGTAGAGGGAGAGGCGAGAAAGTGAGGGGTCAGCACTCACAGAACGTATCCTGTGCACCCGAGCGACTCCTGCACCAGGTGCTCCAATGTAACATGAGCCCTTGGATTAAAAATAGAGGGACATGATGCAGTACTGGTATATTTTACAGAACAGACCTTTAAGTCTAACTAAATCGAGCGAATCTACATCCCAAACCCAGTTTTGTTCATCCCCTCTCCTGTACCACTGCTCGAACGAATCTGTTTCTTCCTTTCTTTTTGCAAGAGATGCTTTAACTTATTGTTGACCAACAAATCTGCTATCTGGCTATTCTGTGGAAAGGAATGATAATCCCCAAATCTGCTTACGAAACTGCCTCACGTACGATCAAAATGTCATACGATTTATACGACAAGAGACAGGCCCGTTTCCCAAGGTCTGGGCCCACCACACCAGATGAGTCTTGTCGTACGAAGATCGTACCGAATTTGATCATACGTATAGCAGCTCTCATCTGCTTACCTATATGATAGAATTAAGAGGCGCTTTGTATGACAGTGTTAATAATTACATATCAAGTGTCATAATCATGGAGAAGTTGCACCAAAGTGGCTACGTCCAGGCTACAATTGGCTCAAGGAAGATTAATCAAATCAGGATACACACTGTACAAAGTCCTGAAAATTTAACAGTATCATATTTCAATTTCTGTACACCACTGACAGTCGGATTCAAACATTGTGCACATGTATATGATGTAATATATTTCACAATGATAGCTTTGTTGTACAGAATTCTTGAACAGAAGGCCCACTGTGCTCTATTATCAACCACTTCACTACAAGAGATACTACATTACATGTCAGATGCCAACATATCCTGACTTAAGCAATAGCTTGAGCACCATGCAGCTCCCATCGTCATCTGACGGCGACATCTTGGCTGGCTGAAAAAGACAAAGTGGATGCAACTACAAAGCAAACTTTTTTCCCTCTGAAGATGAGCTTGCAGCTGAACATGCAGACAGTACGTGAAAAATAGGAACACCATGTATTTTGTAGAAACATATTCAAGATGAAAGGTCAACAAAATTATCTGGTTGGATAAGAATAAACTTTATGCTAAAGACCACGTCAATGATACTGCTTAAGATTTTGTACTTGATCATGGCTCTTACTCCTAAAATCATTGCTGAGTGTTGATTACAAAAAAATTGTTCTTACTTGCTGTCATTAGAAAAAAAGAAGGGCACACCTCTTGCTTTCATTTTATTCAAATGAAACTTGAAAGTGTGATTTTCTCGGATGTGAGCACAGGAGCAAGCATCAAACGTGGTACAGAAACAGATGAACAAAAAAAAAACAATAGCCACAGGTCAGCCAGAATACAAGCTGAATCAACAGCCAAATAAATGTCGCCAAGTAGGATCGCTTGAAGATTAAACATGAGCGAAGATGGGAAATCGCAGCACGGTTCCCTCTGGTTGTGTTCTAGGACATCATTAACACTGACGCAGGGGCCTCGAACTAGCTTGCATATAAAAAATTTGTGAGATGACTCTAGGGATGTACGCTCTATCAGTATTGTTGATTTTAAAGCATTGTTAGAATGCGGATTGCAACAAGTAAAAAATCATGAATAAGAAGAACTAGTACAGATTTCAGAAAGGTAAACTGGACATCAAAGCGGAGTTTCAATTTAAGAATCAACAAATTGAATCAAAAGAACACACAGCAAAATATAATCTACTCCAGGTATGTACGCTGACTCGCTCATAACCGTTTTTCACATAGTCATAAAATTTATGCACAACTCTTACATTATAGGCTCCAGTAGATATGAAAACTGTTTACGAATTAAGTATGGGAACAAGGAGCACAGCTCTTTGCCTGATTGATTTATAGTCCATTCCTGCAATTGGGGGGAATTGATAGATGGGAAGAAAAGTAACACTCCAGATAATTGAATAGGAGGTCATACCCTGGATACTTTAAGCTGGAGAAGATGGCCGGCTTATTTGTGATGGCTGGGTTGACATTGCCCGGACCTACAGCACGGTGGCGCTACATGTACGCGCTCGCCGGTGGCGCGGCCGTTTCAGGGGAGAGGAGGGGCGCTGGCAGTGGCGTACCCAGGGGGTGTGCCATGGCACACCCAGATTTTTGGAAGATATTTTTTCACCATGTCAAAATTAGCTTATTTTTAATGCCCATGCAAGCTAATTGCAATAGACTTCAGTTTTCTTAACGTGTGCACATCCTCCATTTTATTTCTAGGTCCGCCACTGGGCGCTGGTGCTTGTACGAAGCTGGACTAGGTACAGGACACAAGAGGGTGGAGGTCAAGTGGCCCAGCAAAGGGTGGAGGGAGGGGAGAGAGGCGACGGAGCAAATTGCTAACCCTAGCTTGCAAATCGTTGGTGTACTGGTACAGAAGGGAGCAGAGCGAAGGGAAGAAGACGATGGGATCATAGAAGGACTGCGTGCGCAGTTGAATAATTTTACAAGGTCCATTGTGTGAAATGTACCAGCTGCCACCTTATACTAAACATCCAGTCCGTCTGTTCTCTATCAAGTGGCCTAGAATCAGCCGGCGCATTTGTAGCACCAATTCAGCCGGTGCACAGGATACGTGGTAGTGAAGTCAGCGAGAGAAGGAAAACCCCAACAAAAAGGAAAAGTTGCTATAGTTTTTGGAACAACTTTTTTTGACCCGTGGAACAGTTTTTTTAAAGTCAAGTATTCCTCTTTAATGAAGAAACAACGTAGGATGGTTACCTGCATCATTTTTTTCCCTTTTACACACTTTGTCCTGGTTGGGTCTGGTTGAGCATATGCAGGCAAAAAATCAACATCTGCGTGTTGATTGGTTGCCTGCATCTCCTCTCCCCGCATCGTAGCACCGCCTCTATGCATCGTGTTTGGTTGCTCGTATTGGTTGTGCTCATACTAGTGCACTTTGTTTGGTTGCATGGACATGATTAAGAGTTAACAACTACACATAACACACAGTGTTACACGGCGGAAGGCCGCGGTCAAACTAAACACGTTGTCCAACCGCACACGCCTGGTCGTTGCACTCCACTGACTTGCCGCCAGCACCGCCGGCCGGCTTCCCGCCCTTGCTCGACCCGTCCGACTCGGCCCTCTGTGTGCCATCCTGGTGGTCGGACGTGAATGCGACCTCGACGATATCATATGGCGCCACCGGCGGGACTTCTTCGGCGCCGATAGCCGCTCTATGGCCCTTTGTGTTGAGCGGGTTGATCCAGCTGAAGGTGGCCAACGAGAGCCACGACACCGTCTCGTACGACGTTGCCGCAACGACATGATCAGGCGCACCGCCCCGCTCCTCGTTGGACACGAACGCCGAATCACCGAGGCCGCTGGAGCCGTTGATTGCGAAGTATAGCAGAGGATGCAATAGGACAAGCACGGCGGACATGATGGGGCCATCGGGAAGGATGGGCTCACCTGCCACGAAGCGCGCGAAGCCAGAGAAGAGGGTGGCGAGCAGCGCCGTCCCAAGCTAGAAGATGTGGAGGTGCGGCGAGTGGGCGCGCGCGGCCCTGACTTTCTCCACCACGAGGAAGGCGCGCTGGACCACGACCCACTCGCCCCGGCCCTGCCCACGGGGAGGAGCAGGAACAAGAGCATGAGCAGCACGAGCGACGCGGCGGCCTACACCGAGGACGGGGAGCAGGCCGTGGTGGCCATCCACCACAGGGTAGAGGAGGAGGGCCTCGGCATGGCGGAGGCGCCACGGCGGAAGAAGAGACGCCGTCGCCGCAGAGGTCGAACATGTGCAACGAATTTGACACGAAATTCACCCAAAATAGCTCCAAACATGAACACGAAACTAAGCATTTACGGTCCATGAAACTAGAAACCTTAAGATAGATGTGCATCTTTTTTGTGTAGAGCTTATCTCAAATCGAAGCATCATTGTGTAGATCGAAAGGGAGGAGGAAGAAGGGGATTAGAGGAGGCAGGAGAAGATAGCACATACATGCTGTACAGTAGCTTGCACCCCTCTTGTATCCTCTCATGCAACGGGTCCCACTACTTGCGCTCGATCTGGCTTGTCTCAGGCTGGCTCGCAAAAAACGGCCGATTCAGCCGTTCCTTCAGAGTCAGGCCCAGAGCTGCTTTGAGGTTCGTGCAAGTCAGAAACCAGGTGCAGCCCAGGCAACCAAACAGGCCAATTTCTTCCCATGAGGCCTGGCTGGACCTAATGCAGCCTACCAAACACATCCATATATGTTCCCTTCGTTTCAAAATAAGTGGTGTGGTTCGAATTAAAACCACGACAAAGCCTGAAGGCGGACTCGTTTGCTACACACGTCATCTGAGATCTGACATCCTTGCTGAATAGCCTTGATCACTCCTTCACAAAGCAATTTTTGCCTTGCTGCCATTAGATCATATGCTAGCGGTAGTCCTTCTCGACATGTTTCAAGGATTTCTCGGTCCATAAGACCAACAAAGGTGATACTCGAAGCACGCGTAAAAATGTCTTCTCTATTATGGTGACTACCCCACCTTAGCCTTTGTTGTCTTTCTTCCCGACTGTTGCATATACATTTAAACTGTTTGAACTGTTGGACTTGCCTTTAGGGTTAAAAAAATCTCCCACGTATGATACAGCTTTGACGAGACAAAATGGCTAACATGCCACCCAACACCACCGCCATCTCTGTGTGGTGGCAGCTAAGAGAGTGGGGGAGGAAGAAGGTGGTGACAATGTGTTGGCGCTAAGTCGTAGCTGCACGACAAGTGTCAGCGATGGCACATGCTGGGCGGCGTAAAGGTATAATGTTTCTCTAAGACTCTGTGGTGGATGAAGTCAGAGTTGCCGACGGTTGGCAATGTTTAGGATGTGTTCGTTTGGGTTGTCTCGTTTGGTTTGATACAATGATGTTTTTCTTTTACACGTCGGTGGCGCTAAGACGTGGAGCAAGAGTCGGTGAGTCGAAGGCACTTGATGATGATGGCAATGACACTGATGAGCAACATTGAGGGTTGGAGCTTGCACTTTGTATCTAGTTTGGCTTGTTCGGGTATATGCTGGGCCTGGCTTGTTGGGGCCAAGGCTGTAAGGTTTGCACCTGATTTTTGCTAATTAATTGGACAACTTTCTTGTGCTTTAATGGAAAGGGGTGAGAGCACGGTTGAAAAAAAACTCTCATATGCTCAATTAATCTAGAAAAAAGGGAAAAAACCCTTGGATGGGTCTTGTGCAAGCCTTACTAAGGGCCAGTTTTTTTCGGCGATTCTTCCAGAATCGGCTGGGCTTTGGGCCTAACCGGTTAACGGCTACCACGAAAAAAGAGCGCACGCAAAGAGAGAGCGCCTACTCGGCGCCTTCAGCGCCGCTTGACGTGACGGCGCTCACTGAAGCAACCTGGTGGGCCGGCCCACGAATACACAACGTTGCAATCTATATATATAGCACGAAAAAATGACCGCCAAATGTCGTCCTGGTGCGGAATCGGACCCGTACCTCTTACCTCACGTCCATGGTTAGCAAACCACTAGAGCAAGTGGCTCTTTTCGAAATAATCTAGCGCGACACGGTGTAACAACAGAATACTATTGACACGCTATTTATTTCAAGTACATTGTCACGTAGGTTTTTGATTTATTTGAAAACATTTTACAAAAAACGTTATTTATTTTGAAAAAATGTGAACAAAATCTGAAACTTGCCATATTTAAAAAATAGTCACGAATTAGAAAAATGTTCATGTATTCAAAAAAGTTCACGAATTCAAAAAGTGTATGTAAATTGAAAAAGTTCATCTATTTTATAAAATGTTCGAAAAATCTAAAAAAAGTTCATCGATATTAAAAAAAATCATCAATTCTCAAAAAAAGTTCATCGAATTTCAAAACAGTTCAATAATTTTCGAAAAAGTTCACAAAATTTGAAAAAAAATCATCAATTTTGAAAAAAAATTCACCTAATTTCAAAACAGTTCACCAATTTAAAAAAAAGTTCACAAAAATTGGAAAAAATCAGTAATTTTGAAAAAAATCATCGATTCACAAAAAAAGTTCATCATTTTAGAAAAAAATTCCGTTTTTTCAAAAATGTTCAAAAAATACGCAAAAATTCATCGATTTTGAAAAGGAGTTGAAAAAGTTCATTAAATGCTGGAAAAAGTTCATCCATTTTGAAAAAAGTATTTCAATTTAAAAAAAGAAAAACAAACAAAATCGTTCCAATAAAAAAGAAATACGAAAAAATAATAAAAAGTACGAAGAAGAAAAGAAGTAAAAGTGCAGAACTGAACGAATCAAGTTTTGTTTTTGAGACAAACTGAACGAATCAGGTGTTAGTGGTGGGATGGTTAGCGCAACTTATGTTTGATGAGGGGCCACTGCTACAAATCATCCGGATGATGTTTAGCAGAATTAAACCGCCCCTAGAGCTGTCCGATCTAGACGCTCACAGCCGCAGGATGAGGCAGCTCCTCCATGGCAGCAGCACCACACAGAAGCTCCCCATGGCAGCCCTGCGCAACACCGCCGGCGCCCGCCATCGCTCCATTGCAGCTCCGTCGGCGCTTGATTGCAACGTCGGCGAAGCTTCAACGGCCCTCCGGCGCTTTAATACAACTCCGACGACGCTTCATTGCAGCTCCGGTGACGCTTCACTGCAGCTCCGACGACGCTTCAACGACCCCGCGTGCTTCACTACAGCTCCGGCGGCCCCCCGACGATGCTTCATCGCAACACCGGCGAGCCCCCTCTGCTTCACCGGCTGTTGCAGCCCCGCATCGTCGAGCGGTTGAGCTTGTTGATGTTTTGCACCTCCTCCTCGGCCTCCCTATTGCAGCAAGTGCGGCGAGAGGCTCCGCCTTGAGACACCATCAACGGCTGCAGCACCTCGCCGGACCCCTCACATCGCTGCCCACACCATGAGAAAAAATCAGCATGTGCGGCCATGACGGGATGAAGCAGAATCGGGCGGGGATGAAGCAAGGAGATGGCGAGGTGTGAAGCAGGAGAGGTGCGGCCATGGCGGGATGAACCAGGGAGACGGAGCAGGCAGGGATGAACCAAGGAGATGCGGGATCAAAGTAGGAGAGATGGGCCATGGCGAGCTTGCGGGGATGGTGGCTATGGCGTCCAAAAAGGAATGAGGCTGGAGGAAACGTGTGGATGGCCTGAAGATAACGCTAGGAGGTGGGGCGGTGGGCGGGCGCCACAAGGGACACGTGTCAAGCGAGTGTGACGGTTTAAGTTTCGTTGTTATCAGTCGGCTTAAAACAAACGTTTTCCTTGATGAGGAGGTCGCAGGTTCGATACCTTGTCTGCCGCGAATTTTTTGCGTGAGAAACAGAAGAAGAAAAGCGAAGGTGGGCCGGCCCAGGGCGACGCGATTGAGGAGAGGGGGGTACGCGCCCGATTGCGGGAATAACTAAGGGCTAGTTTGGTTGGAGGCCTGGACAATGTGCCTGGAAAAAATCATTGCCTGGACGAAGCCTGAGATGGTAGACGTTTTTCGCCTGGCCAGGCTAACCTGGCGCCTACTTGTTTGGTTCCCCTCCTCGCCTGTTGCTTTGTCCTTTAGTGGTTATAAAATATTCCTAATGCCACCAACGTCCCTTGATTAGCTTCAGGCACACAGCCAGGCATGGAAAACGGGAAGCCTGGGCCAGGCTGATCACACTGCCTGGGTTGGGAAATATTATTTTATTAGACTTTTTTAATCGGGCCACGCACTACTCTTTTCTACCAGGGTACCTACCAAACGACAGCCAGGCAGGAACCAGGCACATCCCAGGTCAGGCTTGCAACGGCATGGACTCCAACCAAACACACTCTAAATCGGGCGCTTTTGCACACACAGAAGTTGACGGTTTTGCAAATGTGGTGAGCACATATGAGAAGGAAGACGGGGGTCTGATAGGGGTTCCCCCTCTACCCCCAGTCTATGTATCACCACGTAAAATGAACAAAAGGATCAGGAAATCACTTGAGCAGCAGGTGGACAGTGTGAAGAATGGAAAGGACATTTTGGCGAGCTCCGATGGGGGAGTTCGCCGTGATCAATGAGTCTAATGGCGTGGAACTGTCGTGGAGCGGGCAATGCCGTGACAGTCCGGGAACTTCGCGATTTCGTGAAGAAATTTGCCCCTTCGGTGTTAGGCGTAGTAGAAACTCAGATAAGCAAATCAGCTGCTGAAGACCTAGCACCGGCGATTGGTTATGAATGTAGTTTTGCTGTAGGTAATTCCGGCCGGAGCGGCGGACTTGTAATTTTTTGGAATAAAGAAATAAAAGTTGAGGTTCTAAGCTACTCCCGTTATCACATTGATGCAAGAGTAGAAGGGCTGGAGCATAGTGAATGGCGTATGACTTTGGTCTATGGTGAGGCACAAGTAGCAAAAAGGCACAAAACATGGACAACTTTGAAAGACTTGGCAGCACACTCAGCTTTGCCATGGGTCACTTTGGGTGATTACAATGAAGTGTTGCTCCTTAGCGAGTATGACGGAATTGGTAACAGAAGTCAAGCCCAAATCGATGCATTCAGAGATGCAATTGACGTATGTTGTTTGAAAGATTTAGGATATAATGGCAACATCTGGACCTTTGAGAAAAAAGTGGTGGGGGGTTCCTATACCCGTGTGTGCCTTGATCGAGCACCGGCAGACCCATCTTGGGAGCTTCTATTCCCAGATGCAGTTGTTGATCATCTCACATGTGCTTGCTCAGACCACTCACCCATACTCCTGAAATTGAACACGAATTCGACTCAAGGGAGATTACCGAAGCAGTATCGCTACGAAGCTATGTGGGAATGTCATTCTGATCTCTGTAAGGTAGTGACCGATGCTTGGTATGCAGCCCCTCAGGCAACATCGGTCAGTGATGTAAAGCAAAAATTGTCCCTATTAACTACTGATCTGAGTAGATGGGAGAAAGAGACCTTTGGTAGCGTACGAAGCAAAATTCAAGAGCTGAAAGGACATCTGGAAAGTCTAAGAAGGAGAACAGGGAGGCTGGGTCTGGATCATTTAGAGCTAAAAATCATAGAAAACTTGGTTGAACTTTATCATAGGGAGGAAACAATGTGGAGACAACGCTCCCGCATCTAGTGGCTCTCTGAAGGGGACCGCAACACACATTTTTATCATCAGAGAGAAAGTGTGAGAAGGAGGCGTAACAAAATTAAAAAGTTGATGGCTGCTGAGGGACACGAAGTCTCTGATCAGGAGGAGTTGGAAACCATGACATCGGAGTTTTATCAAAATTTGTTCAACTCAGAAGGTGTGCAGAACCTGGAAGGAGTACTAGATGCGGTACCTTGCAAAATCACACAAGCTGTGAATGAGTCTCTCACCAAACCTTATACAGAGGAAGAGGTAAAGAAGGCAGTTTTTCATATGTACCCCCTCAAATCGCCAGGCCCAGATGGATTCCCTGCAAAGTATTTTCAGCACCATTGGGATACATGTGGAGAGGAGGTGACTAGGGCTGTTCTCCGTATTGTCGAGTGTATGGAATCTGCAGAGGCTATCAATGACACACTCCTGGTATTAATTCCCAAGGTACAAACTCCGTTAAATTTGTCTCAATTCTGGCCTATAAGTTTATGTAATGTGCTATATAAGATTGCCTCAAAAGTCCTGGCAAATCGTTTGAGGAAGATATTGCCTGACATAATTTCTGAAGAGCAATCTGCTTTTATTCACGGGCGTTTGATAACTGACAATATTATATCAGCCTATGAATGTTTACATTTCATGAAGAGGAATAAGGCACAGAAACATAGATCATGTGCTCTCAAGCTCGATGTGATGAAAGCCTATGACATGGTTGAGTGGGCCTACCTTCAGGCAATAATGGAGAAACTAGGTTTTGATCATCATTGGATCTCGGTTATAATGAACATGGTGATCACAGTATCTTTTTCAGTTTTATTTAATGGGAACAGATTGCAGAGTTTCAAACCATCAAGAGGTATCCGACAGGGAGACCCTCTTTCACCCTACCTTTTCTTGTTGGCGGCAGAGGTGTTGGAAATATGCCCTAGAGGCAATAATAAAATGGTTATTATTATATTTCCTTGTTCATGATAATTGTCTATTGTTCATGCTATAATTGTATTATCCGAAAACAGTAATATGTGTGTGAATACATAGACCACAACATGTCCCTAGTGAGCCTCTAGTTGACTAGCTCGTTGATCAATAGATGGTTACGGTTTCCTGACCATGGACATTGGATGTCATTGATAACGGGATCACATCATTAGGAGAATGATGTGATGGACAAGACCCAATCCTAAGCCCAGCACAAGATCGTGTAGTTCGTCTGCTAAAGCTTTTCTAATGTCAAGTATCTTTTCCTTAGACCATGAGATTGTGCAACTCATGGATACTGCAGGAGTACTTTGGGTGTGCCAAACATCACAACGTAACTGGGTGCCTATAAAGGTACACTACGGGTATTCCCGAAAGTATCTATTGGGTTGGCACGTATCGAGACTGGGATTTGTCACTCCGTATGACGGAGAGGTATCTCTGGGCCCACTCGGTAAGACATCATCGTAATGAGCTCAATGTGACTAAGGGGTTGGTCACGGGATGATGTGTTACGGAACGAGTAAAGAGACTTGCCGTAACGAGATTGAACAAGGTATCAGTATACCGATGATCGAATCACGGGCAAGTACTATACCGATAGACAAAGGGAATCGTATACGGGATTGATTGAATCCTTGACATCATGGCTCATCCGACGAGATCATCGTGGAACATGCGGGGGCCAACATGGGTATCCAGATCCCGCTGTTGGTTATTGGCCGGAGAGATGTCTTGGTCATGTCTGCATAGTTCCCGAACCCGTAGGGTCTACACACTTAAGGTTCGATGACGCTAGGGTTACAGGGAATAGAAGTACGTGGTTACCGAATGTTGTTCGGAGTCCCGGATGAGATCCCAGACGTCATGAGGAGTTCCGGAATGGTCCAGAGGTAAAGATTTATATATGGGAAGTCCCGTTTTGGACACCGGAAGTGTTCTGGGCGTTATCGCTAACGTACCGGGACCACCAGAAGGTTTCGGGGGTCCACCGGGAGGGGCCACCAGCCCCGGAGGCATGCGTGGGCCATGTGTGGGAAGGGACCAGCCCCTAGGTGGGCTGGTGCACCTCCCACAAGAGGCCCAAGGCACAGGGAAGGGGAGAAAGGGGAAACCCTAGGCTCAGATGGGCCTAAGGCCCACCTAGGGTGCGCCCCCCTCTCCCCCTCTGGCCGCCCCCTGGATGCATCTAGGGCTGGCCGCTACCCCTAGGGGGGAACCCTAGATGGGGGCGCAGCCCCTCCCCTCCCCCTATATATAGTGGGATTTTGGGGCTGCCAGAGACACGACTCTCCCTCTCTCTTGGCGCAGCCCTACCCCTCTCCCTCCTCGTCTCTCGCAGTGCTTGGCGAAGCCCTGCTAGAGTGCCACGCTCCTCCACCACCACCACACTGTCGTGCTGCTGCTGGACGGAGTCTTCCCCAATCTCTCCCTCTCTCCTTGCTGGATCATGGTGTGGGAGACGTCACCGGGCTGCACGTGTGTTGAACGCGGAGGCACCGTTGTTCGGTGCTTAGATCGGATTCGGCCACGATTTGAATCGCTTCGTGTACGACTCCACTGTCCGCGTTCTTGCATCTCTTCCGCATCGCGATCTTCAAAGGTATGAAGATGCACTCCCCTCTGGTTGCTAGTAAGCTCCATAGATTGATCTTGGTGGTGCGTAGAAAATTTTAATTTCTGCAACGATCCCCAACAGTGGTATCATGAGCTAGGTCTATGCGTAGTTTCTATGCACGAGTAAAACACAAGTTATTGTGGGCGTCGATTTTGTCAATTTATTTGCCGTTACTAGTCTTATCTTGATTCGGCGGCATCGTGGGATGAAGTGGCCCGGACCGACCTTACACATAAGCTTACGTGAGACAGGTTCCACCGACTGACATGCACTAGTTGCATAAGGTGGCTAGCGGGTGTCTGTCTCTCCCACTTTTGTAACGCCCTCGATGCGGCTATATCTCCCACGTGTCGAACCACAACTTAGAGGCATAACCGCATTGAAAGCAATGTCGCAAGTGAGGTAATCTTCACACAACCCATGTAATACATAAGGGAAAGAGATACATAGTTGGCTCACAATCGCCACTTCACACAATTACATGAATAAAGCATTACATCATCCAGATACAATCAAGGTCCGACTACGGAACCAAAATAAAAGAAGACTACCCCAAATGCTACACAGATCCCCGATCATCCCAACTGGGCTCCACTACTGATCAACTGGAAACGAAACAACATAACGAACACGATCTTCATCGAGCTCCTCCTTGAGCATGGTTGCGTCACCCGCACGATATCATCGGCACCTGCAAGCTAGTTTTGGAAGTAATCTGTGAGTCATGGGGACTCAGCAATCTCACACCCTCGCGATCAAGACTATTTAAGCTTATAGGAAGGGTAAAAGGTATGAGGTGGAGCTGCAGCAAGCGACTAGCATATATGGTGGCTAACATACGCAAATGAGAGCGAGAAGAGAAGGCAAAGGCACGATCGATGAACTATGATCAAGAAGTGATCCTAGAACAACCTACGTCAAACATAACTCCAACACCGTGTTCACTTCCCGGACCCCGCCGAGAAGAGACCATCACGGTAACACACGTGGTTGATGTATTTTAATTAAGATAAACTTCAGGTTTTCTACAACCGGACATTAACAAATTCCCATCTGCCCATAACCGCGGGCACGACTTTCGAAAGTTCAAATCCCTGCAGGGGTGTCCCAACTTAGCCCATCACAAGCTCTCACGGTCAACGAAGGATATTCCTTCTCCCAGGACAATCCGATCAGACTCGGCATCCCGGTTACAAGACATTTTGACAATGGTAAAACAAGACCAGCAAAGCCACCCAGATGTGCCGACAAATCCCGATAGGAGCTGCACATATCTCGTTCTCAGGGCACACCGGATGAGCCAGACGTCGGGTGGGCCATCCCAGAGTTGCCCCTGGTAGCTCCGGACATCGCTCAGTTTGGACCAACACTTAGACAAGCACTGGCCCGGGGGGTTAAAATAAAGATGACCCTCGGGATGCGCGACTCCCAAGGGAAAAAGGCTAGGTGGAGAATGGTAAAACCAATGTTGGGCCTTGCTGGAGGAGTTTTATTCAAGGCGAACTGTCAAGGGGTTCCCATTATAACCCAACCGTGTAAGAAACGCAAAATCCAGGAACATAACACCGATATGACGGAAACTAGGGCGACAAGAGTGGAACAAAACACCAGGCATAAGGCCGAGCCTTCCACCCTTTACCAAGTGTATAGATGCATTAATTAAATAAGAGATATTGTGATATCCCAACAAAATATCCATGTTCCAAACATGGAACAAACTCCAATCTTCACCTGCAACTAACAACGCTATAAGAGGGGCTGAGCAAAGCGGTAACATAGCCAAACAACGGTTTGCTAGGACAAGGTGGGTTAGAGGCTTGGCTTAATAATATGGGAGGCATGGTAAGCAAGTGGTAAGTATCGCAGCATAGGCATAGCAAAAGAGCGAGCAACTAGCAAGCAAAGATAGAAGTGATTTCGAGGGTATGGTCATCTTGCCTGAAATCCCGCAAGGAAGAAGAACGAGTCCATGAAGAAGAAAAACGGACGAAGCCGAACGGGTCCTCACAAAAACGACATTAACGGAACCAACCCTAAGAAGCAACACCGGAAAGAAGCACACAACATAGTAAACAACCAACACACGAACATGGTATGATATGCGGGATGCGGTATGCGGTGCATATGCATGATTTGGAAAGGAATGATTGAACCTGGCATCAACTTGGAAAACCAAGAGTTCCACTGGAAAGGTGAGTTGATTTCGGTCGAAATCGATATAAAGATCACCGGAATCGGATGCACGGTTTGGAAATGGCAAGCAAAACAAATATGGCACCGGTCTGCGATAAACAACAAGTAGCCATCTAAATGCATCAAGATAAATATGCTACAACACTCAAACATAACAACAAAATACATGTCAGGGATCCACTCATGATGCTTGACAAAAGATGAACACTGAGCTACGGCTAATTCACTCAATAGCAGGTTCAAACAAGCATGGCAAAAGAGCAAAAGATTACTGGTTTCAGACTTAGTGAAATTAACACAAGACAGGAATTTATCATCAGGAAGCAATGTTTAGAGCATGAAAACTACAAGCTACAAGAACATATCATGGCAAATCAAGGCATGGAATGAAGCTACTCTAAGCATATAACAAAAGTCCCTTAGTGACCTTGAGCCAAAAGGGATCAAAAAATACAATTGCAAGCATGTGAACATAGCAAAAACATAAACAGATTCAGACTTAGTGAAAAACTGGGGCATGCAAAACAGTTAACGAGTAGGCATGTTTACGAGCTCGATGCACTCACTACAGAGCATGGCATTACAAACTAAGCATACACCCAGCAATTAGACATGGCATAGAAGCTAGACATGGCAAGAACAACAACATAGCATGCACGGATCAATAGCAACAATCTCGGCAAAATCGCTAAACATGTTAACAATCTTCGAGGAGCATTTTATAGCAAAAGTAGAGCTCAATTGAATCAATCTAGGGTGCTCCATAATTGCAAACAAAGACATGGATGGATAGAGCACCACAATCTTAGCAAAACATCCTTACTGATCATCCTCAAAAGAGGCATAGTGAAATCCTAAGTCCCTGAAATCAACATCATTGAGTAAGCTACTTTGCATGCTTGTGCTAGTCACCACAAGGATCACAAAAATACATGGCATACACCCCTGTAAGGATGGCATGACATTCTACAAAACACATGTAGAGCTCAGGATCATAGCATGCACACATTAATCATGGCAAAAATGACAAAAGTGCATTTGCTGAAACAGATCTGAAACAATCACCACATAGCCCTCTTCCAACAGCATTTCGGGCAACAAGATGAGCTCAAATGAAAATGATGCAATGATATGAAATGATGTACTCATCGAGGCAAACATTTTGATATGCTACACGCACGAATCCGAGCCACAGATGCAGAGTTATGGCATGTCAAAGTATGCATAAAAATACTGGGACTTAGTGGAATTTAGACCTCGCGGGAAAACTGGACGAGGAGGTTCCGGGACAAAGAGATCCGGGGACGGCGCGGGTGTTTGGTTCGAAAGGCTGGTGGATCTGATCCCACCCGGTCCAGATCTGACCAGACCCGATCTCCGACGAGGCGGCCATCTCCGGCGAGGATCCAGCGAGGCGCGGGGCGGTGCTGGGTGACGGAGGAGGCGGTGGCCGGCGGCGAGGGGCGGCGCAGAGGGCGGCGGTGACCCGTGACGAGGCGGTGGAGGTGGTGGCCGGCTCGGGTCACGCGAAACGGCGGGGAGCGGGCGGCGGTCGCCGGCGGAGAGGATCGGTGGCGGCGGGGCGAGCCGCGGCGCGAAGGACGGGCGGCGGGCGAAGAGCGAGGCGGCAGAGGAGCTCGGTCGGACGGGAGGCGAGGCGCGGGCGGGATCTAGCGGCTCGGGCTGCTGGTCGGGCCAGGAGGGCCGCGGCTGGGCCCGGCGGGCCTGGCGGGTGGCGCAACGAAGTGGGGAAGGGCAGCGGCGACGTGTCGCGCTGCTGTTGGCCCGGAGCAGTGGCGCGGCTGATGTGGCGGCCTCTGATTGGCCGGAGTGAGGTGGCTGAGGCGGTGGACACATCCGGCGGCGGGACGGACATGTCCGGCTGCAGGAGGAGGAAGAGGACTAGGTTTAGATTGCGCGAATTTTCGGGGAGAGCCACATATATATAGGTAGAGGGAGCTAGGAGTGTCCAAAGTGAGCACGGTTTTCGGCCACGCGATCGTGATCGAACGCCCGAGATGATAGAAGGGGTTTTGGTGGGTTTTGGGCCACTTTGGAGGGGTGTTGGGCTGCAGCACACACGAGGCCTTTTCGGTCCCTCGGTTAACCGTTGGAGTATCAAACGAAGTCCAAATGGCACGAAACTTGACAGGCGGTCTACCGGTAGTAAACCAAGGCCGCATGACAAGTCTCGCTCCAATCCGAAAACGTTTAACACCCGCACACGAAAAGAGGTAGAAAGGGACACCGGGTGACATAGGAGCGCCGGATTGCAAAACGGACAATGGAGAAAATGCTCGGATGCATGAGATGAACATGTATGCAAATGAAATGCACATGATGACATGATATGAGATGCATGACACGCAAGCAATGACAAGGCAAAAACAGCGAATAACTGGAGGACACCTGGCACATCGGTCTCGGGGCGCTACAACACTCCACCACTACGAGAGGATCTCATCCCGAGAACTAGAATGGCACTGGAGGGAAAAACGGAAGAGCAAGAGAAGAGGTAAAACTAAGTTGCTTCTTTGACAAAAGAGTGAAACCAAAGAACCTTGAAAAGGTTAAGCCATTTCGAGAAAAGAATACAACAAAGATGAATAAAGTTGAAAACCTCCGTTAGAAACGAGGAACAAGGAACATCACGAGAACCCTGTAGGTTGAAAGACATGAGAAAAGGTTTGCAATGGACAAGAAGTACATTCAAACACTCCGGTAGAAAAAGAAAAGGATTTAACATGATCTTGAAAAGATTAGAGGATACTTGAAAAGAGGACGCGACACTCCGGTTAAATGGATAAGCATGAAAATAACAAGGTCCTAACAAGAAGAAGAAGCAGGGTTGAAAAGAGCAACATCACAATGCCTCCAGAAGGAAGAAATAGAAAATAGATAATTGAAATAAAAGAATGGAGAGGAAAATGCCAACTTCTGTCACAAAAGAGTTTGAAAAGGCATCCTTAGGAGATGGGTTGAACGGATTTGTTGGAAAAAAACCAACAACGAAAAAGAATAAGCTTGATATGGTCTTAAGGAATACATCTCAAATTATGAGGTGATGACCTGCCACTCACGGGAAAAGAATTGGGTTGATAAGAACAAGGCGACGAGAAGCTTATTTCACCGGGAGGATAGATGAATAACTTGGATCATTTAAAAGCACCATAAATAGCAACAATCCTTAGGGAAGGCTTTAGGTGAAATATAACCCAAGATAACTCCAACGAAGAGGTAGATGGATTTAAATATCTCATTCCTGACAACTTTTGAATCATGAAACATGAAGGAAAATTATTGAAAATGTCATAACTGAAGGAAATATGTCCTAGAGGCAATAATAAAGTTATTATTTATTTCCTTATATCATGATAAATGTTTATTATTCATGCTAGAATTGTATTAACCGGAAACATAATAGATGTGTGAATACATAGACAAACAGAGTGTCACTAGTATGCCTCTACTTGACTAGCTCGTTAATCGAAGATGGTTATGTTTCCTAACCATGAACAAAAGAGTTGTTATTTGATTAACGGGATCACATCATTAGAAGAATGATGTGATTGACATGACCCATTCCATTAGCTTAGCACCCGATCATTTAGTATGTTGCTATTGCTTTCTTCATGACTTATACATGTTCCTATGACTATGAGATTATGCAACCCCCGTTTGCCGGAGGAACACTTTGTGTGCTACCAAACGTCACAATGTAACTGGGTGATTATAAAGGAGCTCTACAGGTGTCTCCAAAGGTACATGTTGGGTTGGCGTTTTTCGAGATTAGGATTTGTCACTCCGATTGTCGGAGAGGTATCTATGGGCCCTCTTGGTAATGCACATCACATAAGCCTTGCAAGCATTGCAACTAATGAGTTAGTTGTGAGATGATGTATTACAGAACGAGTAAAGAGACTTTCCGGTAATGAGATTGAACTAGGTATTAAGATACCGACGATCGAATCTCGGGCAAGTAACATACCGATGACAAAGGGAACACCGTATGTTGTTATGCGGTCTGACCGATAAAGATCTTCGTAGAATATGTGGGAGCCAATATGAGCATCCAGGTTCCGCTATTGGTTATTGACCAGAGACATGTCTCGGTCATGTCTACATTGTTCTCGAACCCGTAGGGTCCGCACGCTTAAGGTTTCGATGACAGTTATATTATGAGTTTATGAGTTTTGATGTACCGAAGTTAGTTCGGAGTCCCGAATGTGATCACGGACATGACGAGGAGTCTCGAAATGGTCGAGACATAAATATTGATATATTGGACGGCTATATTCGGACACCGGAAGTGTTCCGGGTGATTTCGGAGAAAACCGGAGTGCCGGAGGGTTACCGGAACCCCCCCGGGAGAAGTAATGGGCCTTATGGGCCCTAGTGGAGAGAGAGAGAGGGGCGGCCAGGGTGGGCCGCGCGCCCCCTCCCCCTCTGGTCCGAATTGGACTAGGAGAGGGGGGGCGGCGCCCCCCTTTCCTTCTTCCTCTCCCCCTTCCTTTCCCCCTCCTAGTAGGATTAGGAAAGAGGGGAGTCCTACTCCTACTAGGAGGAGGACTCCTCCTTGGCGCGCCCTAGGGCCAGCCTCCTCCCCTTGCTCCTTTATATACGGGGGTAGGGGGCACCCCTAGACACACAAGTTGATCTTCATGATCGTTCTCTTGGCCGTGTGCGGTGCCCCCCTCCACCATAATCTTCGATAATATTGTAGCGGTGCTTAGGCGAAGCCCTGCGATGGTAGAACATCAAGATCGTCACCACGCCGTCATGCTGACGGAACTCTTCCCCGACACTTTGCTGGATCGGAGTCCGGGGATCGTCATCGAGCTTAACGTGTGCTAAAACTCGGAGGTGCCGTAGTTACCGTGCTTGATCGGTCGGGCTGTGAAGACGTACGACTACATCAACCGTGTTGTCATAATGCTTCCGCTGTCGGTCTACGAGGGTACGTAGACAACACTCTCCCCTCTCGTTGCTATGCATCACCATGATCTTGCGTGTGCGTAGGAATTTTTTTGAAATTACTACATTCCCCAACAATGGCATCCGAGCCTAGGTTTTATGCATTGATGTTATGCACGAGTAGAACACAAGTGAGTTGTGGGCGATATAAGTCATACTGCTTACCAGCATGTCACACTTTGGTTCGGTGGTATTGTTGGATGAAGCGGCCCGGACCGACATTACGCGTACGCTTACGCGAGACTGGTTCTACCGACGTGCTTTGCACACAGGTGGCTGGCGGGTGTCAGTTTCTCCAACTTTAGTTGAACCGAGTGTGGCTACGCCCGGTCCTTGCGAAGGTTAAAACAACACCAACTTGACAAACTATCGTTGTGGTTTTGATGCGTAGGTAAGATTGGTTCTTGCTTAAAGCCCGTAGCAGCCATGTAAAACTTGCAACAACAAAGTAGAGGATGTCTAGCTTGTTTTTGCAGGGCATGTTGTGATGTGATATGGTCAAGACATGATGCTAAATTTTATTGTATGAGATGATCATGTTTTGTAACCAAGTTATCAGCCACTGGCAAAAGCCTTATGGTTATCTCTCTATTGCATAAGATGCAAGCGCCAAATAATTGCTTTACTTTATCGCTATGCGATAGCAATAGTTGCAAGAGCAATTGTTGGCAAGACAACCATGTGACGACACATTGATATAGATCAAGATGATGGAGATCATGGTGTCATGCCGGTGACGATGGAAATCATGACGATACTTTGGAGATAGAGATCAAAGGCACAAGATGATGATGGCCATATCATGTCACATATTTTGATTGCATGTGATGTTTATCTTTTATACATCTTATTTTGCTTAGTTCGGCGGTAGCTTTATAAGATAATCTCTCACTAAATTATCAAGGTATAAGTGTTCTCCCTGAGTATGCACCATTGCGAAAGTTCTTCGTGCTGAGACACCACGTGATGATCGGGTGTGATAGGCTCTACGTTCAAATACAACGGGTGCAAAACAGTTGCACACGCGGAATACTCAGGTTATACTTGATGAGCCAAGCATATACAGATATGGCCTCGGAACACGGAGACCGAAAGGTCGAGCGTGAATCATATAGTAGATATGATCAACATAGTGATGTTCACCAATGAAAATACTCCATCTCACGTGATGATCGGACATGGTTTAGTTGATTTGGATCACGTGATCACTTAGAGGATTAGAGGGATGTCTATCTAAGTGGGAGTTCTTAAGTAATATGATTAATTGAACTTTAATTTATCATGAACTTAGTCATGGTAGTATTAGCATATCTATGTTGTAGATCAATAGCTCGCGTTTAGCTCCCCTGTTTTATTTTTGATATGTTCCTAGAGAAAACTAAGTTGAAAGATGTTAGTAGCAATGATGCGGATTGGATCCGTGATCTGAGGATTATCCTCATTGCTGCACAGAAGAATTATGTCCTTAATGCACCGCTAGGTGACAGACCTATTGCAGGAGCAGATGCAGACGTTATGAACGTTTGGCTAGCTCAATATGATGACTACTTGATAGTTTAGTGCACCATGCTTAAACGGCTTAGAATCGGGACTTCAAAGACGTTTTGAACGTCATGGACCATATAAGATGTTCCAGGAGTTGAAGTTAATATTTCAAGCAAATACCCGAGTTGAGAGATATGAAGTCTCCAACAAGTTCTATAGCTAAAAGATGGAGGAGAATCGCTCAACTAGTGAGCATGTGCTCAGATTGTCTGGGTACTACAATTGCTTGAATCAAGTGGGAGTTAATCTTCCAGATAAAATAGTGATTGACAGAATTCTCTAGTCACCATCACCAAGTTAGTAGAACTTCGTGATGAACTATGATATGCAAGGGATAACGGAAACGATTCCCAAGCTCTTCGTAATGCTGAAATTGACGAAGGTAGAAATCGAGAAAAACATCAAGTGTTGATGGTAGACAAGACCACTAGTTTCAAGAAAAGGGCAGAGGGAAGAAGGGGAACTTCAAGAAGAACAGCAAGCAAGTTGCTGCTCAAGTGAAGAAGCCCAAGTCTGGTCCTAAGCCTGAGACTAAGTGCTTCTACTGCAAAGGGACTGGTCACTGGAAGCGGAACTACCCCAAGTGATTGGCGGATAAGAAGGATGGAAAAGTGAACATAAGTATATTTGATATACATGTTATTGATGTGTACTTTACTAGTGTTTATAGCAACCCCTCAGTATTTGATACTAGTTCAGTTGCTAAGATTAGTAACTCGAAACAGGAGTTGTAGAATAAACAGAGACTAGTTAAGGGTGAAGTGACGATGTGTGTTGGAAGTGGTTCCAAGATTGATATGATCATCATCGCACACTCCATATACTTTCGGGATTAATGTTGAACCTAAATAAGTGTTATTTGGTGTTTGCGTTGAGCATGAATATGATTTGATCATGTTTATTGTAATACAATTATTCATTTAAGTAAGAGAATAAATTGTTGTTCTGTTTACATGAATAAAACCTTATATGGTTACACACCCAATGAAAATAGTTCATTGGATCTCGATCGTAGTGATACACATATTCATAATATTGAAACCAAAAGATGCGAAGTTAATAATGATAGTGCAACTTATTTGTGGCACTGCCGTTTAGGTCATATTGGTGTAAAGCGCATGAAGAAACTCCATGCTGATGGGATTTTGGAATCACTTGATTATGAATCACTTGGTGCTTGCGAACCATGCCTTATGGGCAAGATGACTAAAGACTCCGTTCTCCGGAACAATGGAGCGAGCAACGGACTTATTGGAAATAATACATACTGATGTATGTGATCCGATGAGTGTTGAAGCTCGTGGCGGGTATCATTATTTTCTGACCTTCACATATGATTTGAGCAGATACGGGTATATCTACTTGATGAAACATAAGTCTGAAACATTTGAAAAGTTCAAAGAATTTCAGAGTGAAGTGGAAAATCATCGTAAAAAGAAAAATATGGTTTCTACGATCTAATCGCAGAGACAAATATTTGAGTTACGAGTTTGGTCTTCAATTAAAACTATGTGGAATAGTTTCACAAATTCGTGCCACCTGGAACACCACAGCATAATGCTGTGTCCGAACGTCATAACCATACTTTATTGGATATAGTGCAATCTATGATGTTTCTTACAGATTTACCAACATCGTTTTGGGGTTATGCATTAAAGACAGCTGCATAAACGTTTAAAAGGGCACCATCTAAGTCACCATCTAAGTCCATTGAGACGACACAATCTGAACTGTGGTTTGGCAAGAAACCAAAGTTGTCATTTCTTAAAGTTTGGGGTTGTGATGCTTATATGAAAAAGTTTCATCCTGATAAGCTCAAACCCAAATCGGAGAAATATGTCTTCATAGGATACCCAAAGGAGACTGTTGGGTACACCTTCTATCACAGATCCGAAGGCAAGTTATTCATTACTGAGAATGGATCCTTTCTAGAGGAGTTTCTCTCGAAAGAAGTGAGTGGGAGGAAAGTAGAACTTGATGAGGTAACTGTACCTGCTCCCTCATTGGAAAGTAGTTCATCACAGAAATCTGTTCCTGTGACTACTAGACCGATTAGTGAGGAAGCTAATGATGATGATCATGTAACTTCAGATCAAGTTACTACCGAACCTCGTAGGTAAACCAGAGTGAGATCCGCACCAGAGTGGTACGGTAATCCAGTTCTAGAGGTCATGTTACTTGACCATGACGAGCCTACGAACTATGAGGAAGCGATGATGAGCCCAGATTCCGCGAAATGTCTTGAGGCCATGAAATCTGAGATGAGATCCATGTATGAGAACAAAGTATGGACTTTGATTGACTTGCCCAATGATCGGCGAGCCATTGAGATTAAATGGATCTTCAAGAGGAAGACGGACGCTGATAGTAGTGTTACTATCTACAAAGCTAGAATTGTCGCAAAAAGGTTTTCGACAAGTTCAAGGTGTTGACTACGATGAGAGTTTCGCACTCATATCTATGCTTAAGTCTGTCCGAATCATGTTAGCAATTGCCGCATTTTATGAAATCCGGCAAATGGATAAACAAAACTGCATTCCTTAATGGATTTATTAAAGAAGAGTTGTATATGATACAACCAGAAGGTTTTGTCAATCCTAAAGGTGCTAACAAAATGTGCAAGCTCCAGCGATCCATCTATGGACTGGTGCAAGCATCTCGGAGTTGGAATATGCGCTTTGATGAGATGATCAAAGCATATAGTTTTATACAGACTTGCGGTGAAGCCTGTATTTACAAGAAAGTGAGTGGGAGCACTACAACATTTCTGATAAGTATATGTGAATGACATATTGTTGATCAGAAATAATGTAGAATTATTCTGCAAAGCATAAAGGAGTGTTTTGAAAGAAGTTTTTCAAAGAAAGACCTCAGTGAAGCTGCTTACATATTAAGCATCAAGATCTATAGAGATAGATCAAGACGCTTGATAAGTTTTTTCAGTGAGAACATACCTTGACAATATTTTGAAGTAGTTCAAAAATGGAACAGTCAAAGAAAGAGTTCTTGGCTGTGTTACAAGGTGTGAAATTGAGTAAGACTCAAAGCCCGACCACGGCAGAAGATAGAAAGAGAATGAAAGTCATTCCCTATGCCTCAGCCATAGGTTCTATAAGGTATGCCATGCTGTGTACCAGATCTATTGTATACCCTACACTGTGAGTACAATAGTGATCTAAGAGTAGATTACTAGACAGCGGTCAAAATTATCCTTAGTGGAATAAGGAAATATTTCTCAATTATGGAGGTGACAAAAGGTTCGTCGTAAAAAGTTACATCGATGCAATTTTTGACACAGATCTAGATGACTCTAAGTCTCGATCTAGACACATATTGAAAGTGGGAGCAATTAGCTAGAGTAGCTCCGTGCAGAGCATTGTAGACATAGAATTCGCAAAATACTTACGGATCTGTATGTGACAGACCCTTGACTAAAATTATCTCACAAGCAAAACATGATCACACCTTAGTACTCTTTGGGTGTTAATCACATAAACGATGTGAACTAGATTACTGACTCTAGTAAACCCTTTGGGTATAGGTCACATGACGATGTGAACTATGGGTGTTAATCACATGGTGATGTGAACTATTAGTGTTGAATCACATGGCGATGTGAACTAGATTATTGACTCTAGTGCAAGTGGGAGACTGAAGGAAATATGCCCTAGAGGCAATAATAAAGTTATTATTTATTTCCTTATATCATGATAAATGTTTATTATTCATGCTAGAATTGTATTAACCGGAAACATAATACATGTGTGAATACATAGACAAACAGAGTGTCACTAGTATGCCTCTACTTGACTAGCTCGTTAATCGAAGATGGTTATGTTTCCTAACCATGAACAAAAGAGTTGTTATTTGATTAACGGGATCACATCATTAGAAGAATGATGTGATTGACATGACCCATTCCATTAGCTTAGCACCCGATCATTTAGTATGTTGCTATTGCTTTCTTCATGACTTATACATGTTCCTATGACTATGAGATTATGCAACTCCCGTTTGCCGGAGGAACACTTTGTGTGCTACCAAACGTCACAACGTAACTGGGTGATTATAAAGGAGCTCTACAGGTCTCTCCAAAGGTACATGTTGGGTTGGCGTATTTCAAGATTAGGATTTGTCACTCCGATTGTCGGAGAGGTATCTCTGGGCCCTCTCGGTAATGCACATCACATAAGCCTTGCAAGCATTGCAACTAATGAGTTAGTTGTGAGATGATGTATTACGGAACGAGTAAAGAGACTTGCCGGTAACGAGATTGAACTAGGTATTAAGATACCAACGATCGAATCTCGGGCAAGTAACATACCGATGACAAAGGGAACACCGTATGTTGTTATGCGGTCTGAACGATAAAGATCTTCGTAGAATATGTGGGAGCCGATATGAGCATCCAGGTTCCGCTATTGGTTATTGACCGGAGACATGTCTCGGTCATGTCTACATTGTTCTCGAACCCGTAGGGTCCGCACGCTTAAGGTTTCGATGATAGTTATATTATGAGTTTATGAGTTTTGATGTACCGAAGTTAGTTCGGAGTCCCGGATGTGATCACGGACATGACGAGGAGTCTCGAAATGGTCGAGCCATAAATATTGATATATCGGACGGCTATATTCGGACACCGGAAGTGTTTCGAGTGATTTCGGAGAAAACCGGAGTGCCGGAGGGTTACGGAACCCCCCCGGGAGAAGTAATGGGCCTTATGGGCCCTAGTGGAGAGAGAGAGGGGCGGCCAGGGTGGGCCGCGCGCCCCCTCCCCCTCTGGTCCAAATTGGACTAGGAGAGGGGGGCGGCGCCCCCTTCCCTTCTCCCTCTCCCCCTTCCTTTCCCCCTCCTAGTAGGAGTAGGAAAGAGGGGAGTCCTACTCCTACTAGGAGGAGGACTCCTCCTCCTTGGCGCGCCCTAGGGCCGGCCGGCCTCCTCCCCTTGCTCCTTTATATACGGGGGCAGGGGGAACCCCTAGACACACAAGTTGATCTTCATGATCGTTCTCTTGGCCGTGTGCGGTGCCCCCCTCCACCATAATCCTCGATAATATTGTAGCGGTGCTTAGGCGAAGCCCTGCGACAGTAGAACATCAAGATCGTCACCACGCCGTCGTGCTGACGGAACTCTTCCCTGACACTTTGCTGGATCGGATTCCGGGGATCGTCATCGAGCTGAACGTGTGCTAAAACTCGGAGGTGCCGTAGTTTCGGTGCTTGATCGGTCGGGCCGTGAAGACGTACGACTACATCAACCGCGTTGTCATAACGCTTCCGCTGTCGTTCTACGAGGGTACGTATACAACACTCTCCCCTCTCGTTGCTATGCATCACCATGATCTTGCGTGTGCGTAGGAATTTTTTTGAAATTACTACGTTCCCCAACAATAACACCACCACAAAAGATAAGATAGAATGAATTGGACTTTGAGATGCAAGATGAAGAATGCTTGAGCTCCTCTAAAAAGAATCTTGATGAACACTTCGAGAAGGAATTAAATCCTTGATGAACCATCATGTAGAACATCCATGAAGAACTCTGGTAATAAAATAATGATCAAATGAAAGGAAAGAGAAGTTGAAAACACAAGGTGAATCCTTGCAATGATTAGATGGATCTTCGCGATGAAATAATTGAGAGAACTTGGAACTCAGGGAAAAGAAAGATGAACCAAGTGAAACCGAGAATTTGATGAACCTCCGGAATAAGGAATTAATCATTTGGGTGAAACAAGAATAAGAATTATGTTATGCGTATCCTTCACCAATTAAATTGATGACAATCAATGGATTTGGCATACTACTTATTCTCGTAGAAAAGATTAAGAAAGATAGAACATAAAATTGAGAATGTCTTCCACGAACCACCGTTAGGATTGAAAATGAACGAAGATACTTGAGACAAACTAGATACATGAGAACGAAGGGATCACAAACTGATAAGATATCACTTGAACGATGCACCGGTAAGATTGGAGAATGACAACTGAAAGCTGAGAGTGAATAAACCTGAATTGATGGACTCCGGATAATCAAACTGAGAAGACTCTTGAATTGCTTCATATGGGTGAAAATAATTCCCACAATTGAAAATAATTATGAGAGGATGGCAACAAGCTAGAATCACGAATCTTGAAGAGAATGGAGCAAGATTAAAGAGAAACTCTTCTTCGGTCTTCAAGTGTTGAGAATGACGATGAGAAACACCACCAAGAATTGTTGAGATACTCCGGGATGAAAATTAGAAAGGTTGAACCAATGATGAAAAGAATTTAACCGATCTTGGAGAAAGGCATTTGACTGATGATAAATCATTCTTACGTCAAACTTTGAAAGATTTGAGAAAAGCTCTGGTAAAATAAGAAGAGTCAGGTAAGATCCTGGAAAAAGACCTGTGGGTTAGGGCCCACTCAAAAGAAAGCACCGGTGAACGATTGCTTGAAAAGGAGATAGCACCGGTTGAATTAAACGGATTGAATGAGATAACAACATTGAAATAAGTTGAACGGATCTTGAATGACAAGACGAGCCTTGAGATATCTTTAGCACTCCGGAACAAATGAATAGCGGGAAATGGAATGACAAATGAGGTGCACCGGCATGAGAAGGTATTTGAAACGAGGAAAAGGATATGGTCAACACCGAAAACTTGATTTGACTCCACCGGAGAAGAAAAGAATGAAGAATGATGAACTTGAGGCTCCGTTAGAATCTTCTTGAAGAATCACCGGATAAGGATATTGACGGAGAGAACGAAGAAACTTCATATGAATAAAAGGATGCTTGATTAAGAAATCCGAGTCCTTGAAGAAAAAAGGTGGGTGGGCGGGAAAACAAAGACAACTTTTGATGAATGAAATGAACACCGTTGAGAAGAACTGATAATAGATCTTGCGGATGTCGAGAATGAACGGATCCACTTGATGAGAAACGCGCCGGTTGAAAAGGATTGACATGACAATCTCGATGAACATGAAGGATTGGTATCCACATAGAAATATGAGAACACCGCTTAGGCAAGGTATGGAATCAACACTTGACATTGAAGCAACTCGAATACCACAACTCAAAACAAAACAAGGATTGACTTGCAAAATAAGCCAGAACAAACATATGATAGAGATTCCGTCCGAAGTTTTCGTGGTGGGGCCTACACGGGCTCGATCGTACAACACCACCATGTACAAGGCAGTGCACATGACATACGAAGCGTCCCCGAGTCAGCATAGCCAAGGACTCTTTAAGACACAACGAGACCACTGTAAAACCAACCGTGAATAGGCGGACCACTAGACGTCGAACCCCAATTTCATATCATACATCTGTCGGAAAGATATCCTAAGAGCTACTTGAATTCCCACTCAGAAACTCCTGAAATTTTCTGGTTATGCAATCAGGTGTTGGGGATACAGGGGAAGCATAATATCTCACCCAAAGCTAGCAAATCCTACATCCAGTTGTATCCATTCCTTCAACACATAACCAAGAAACCTTCGGAAATCATTTACCTCAACCTTCGAAAAGCATCCGTTATATGAGTTATGGCAATACTCCCGAACTCCCGCCCCAGTACTAGGTGGCGTCGAGGTTATCTCACCAACAACTGCATAAAAGAGATTTTCAATGTCAGCGAAACTCAGGTAGTCCAGAATTGCAACGATAAAATTGTGATGACAACACCTCGGAGCTCAACTCCCCGGGACACTGCCACAACCCCTAAATGTCAGGAGGCACCAAGAACAATGTTCTCATACAAAATCATCGGAACGATTCCAAGATACCCGCGTGATCCTAAATTTTTTTAATGAAATTTGAGAAGAGAAGAGTCAAAACTTGACGTCATGATGCCTCACCAGAATGACGAAGAGACTGAGGAGTAAAAAGAATTCCTAACTCTCCGATATATATAATCCTAAATGACTCAAAACATTTTTTTAGACTCAACAACGCCAACGATTTGATCAAGCAGGGGGCTCCTAAGGTCGGGGAAGGCTCTGATACCAACTTGTAATGCCCTCGATGCGGCTATATCTCCCACATGTTGAACCACGACTTAGAGGCATAACCGCATTGAAAGCAATGTTGCAAGTGAGGTAATCTTCACACAACCCATGTAATACATAAGGGAAAGAGATACATAGTTGGCTCACAATCGCCACTTCACACAATTACCTGAATAAAGCATTACATCATCCAGATACAATCAAGGTCCGACTACGGAACCAAAATAAAAGAAGACTACCCCAAATGCTACATAGATCCCCGATCGTCCCAACTGGGCTCCACTACTGATCAACTGGAAACGGAACAACATAATGAACACGATCTTCATCGAGCTCCTCCTTGAGCATGGTTGCGTCACCTGCACGATATCATCGGCACCTGCAAGCTAGTTTTGGAAGTAATCTGTGAGTCACGGGGACTCAGCAATCTCACACCCTCGCGATCAAGAGTATTTAAGCTTATAGGAAGGGTAAAAGGTATGAGGTGGAGCTGCAGCAAGCGACTAGCATATATGGTGGCTAACATACGCAAATGAGAGCGAGAAGAGAAGGCAAAGGCACGATCGATGAACTATGATCAAGAAGTGATCCTAGAACAACCTACGTCAAACATAACTCCAACACCGTGTTCACTTCCCGGACCCCGCCGAGAAGAGACCATCACGGTAACACACGTGGTTGATGTATTTTAATTAAGATAAACTTCAGGTTTTCTACAACCGGACATTAACAAATTCCCATCTGCCCATAACCGCGGGCACAACTTTCGAAAGTTCAAATCCCTGCAGGGGTGTCCCAACTTAGCCCATCACAAGCTCTCACGGTCAACGAAGGATATTCCTTCTCCCAGGACAATCCGATCAGACTCGGCATCCCGGTTACAAGACATTTCGACAATGGTAAAACAAGACCAGCAAAGCCACCCAGATGTGCCGAAAAATCCCGATAGGATCTGCACATATCTCGTTCTCAGGGCACACCGGATGAGCCAGACGTTGGGTGGGCCAGCCCAGAGTTGCCCCTGGTAGCTCCGGACATCGCTCAGTTTGGACCAACACTTAGACAAGCACTGGCCCGGGGGTTTAAAATAAAAATGACCCTCGGGATGTGCGACTCCCAAGGGAAAAAGGCTAGGTGGCGAATGGTAAAACCAATGTTGGGCCTTGCTGGAGGAGTTTTATTCAAGGCGAACTATCAAGGGGTTCCCATTATAACCCAACCGTGTAAGAAACGCAAAATCCGGGAACATAACACCGATATGACGGAAACTAGGGCGGCAAGAGTGGAACAAAACACCAGGCATAAGGCCGAGACTTCCACCCTTTACCAAGTGTATAGATGCATTAATTAAATAAGAGATATTGTGATATCCCAACAAAATATCCATGTTCCAAACATAGAACAAACTCCAATCTTCACCTGCAACTAACAACGCTATAAGAGGGGCTGAGCAAAGCAGTAACATAGCCAAACAACGGTTTGCTAGGACAAGGTGGGTTAGAGGCTTGGCTTAATAATATGGGAGGCATGGTAAGCAAGTGAAATTAACACAAGACAGGAATTTATTGAAGGAAATATGCCCTAGAGGCAATAATAAAGTTATTATTTATTTCCTTATATCATGATAAAATGTTTATTATTCATGCTAGAATTGTATTAACCGGAAACATAATACATGTGTGAATACATAGACAAACAGAGTGTCACTAGTATGCCTCTACTTGACTAGCTCGTTAATCAAAGATGGTTATGTTTCCTAACCATGAACAAAGAGTTGTTATTTGATTAACGGGATCACATCATTAGGTGAATGATCTGATTGACATGACCCATTCCATTAGCTTAGCACCCGATCGTTTAGTATGTTGCTATTGCTTTCTTCATGACTTATACATGTTCCTATGACTATGAGATTATGCAACTCCCATTTGCCGGAGGAACACTTTGTGTGCTACCAAACGTCACAACGTAAATGGGTGATTATAAAGGTGCTCTACAGGTGTCTCCAAAGGTACATGTTGGGTTGGCGTATTTCGAGATTAGGATTTGTCACTCCGATTGTCGGAGAGGTATCTCTGGGCCCTCTCGGTAATACACATCACATAAGCCTTGCAAGCATTGCAACTAATGAGTTAGTTGTGAGATGATGTATTACGGAACGAGTAAAGAGACTTGGCGGTAACGAGATTGAACTAGGTATGGGATACCGACGATCGAATCTCGGGCAAGTAACATACCGATGACAAAGGGAACAACGTATGTTGTTATGCGGTCTGACCGATAAAAGATCTTCGTAGAATATGTAGGAGCCAATATGAGCATCAGGTTCCGCTATTGGTTATTGACCAGAGACGTGTCTCGGTCATGTCTACATTGTTCTCGAACCCGTAGGGTCCGCACGCTTAAGGTTTCGATGACAGTTATATTACGAGTTTATGAGTTTTGATGTACCGAAGTTAGTTCGGAGTCCCGGATGTGATCACGGACATAACGAGGAGTCTTGAAATGGTCGACACATAAAGATTGATATATTGGACAGATATATTCGGACACTGGAAGTGTTCCGGGGTAGTTTCAGATAAAATCGGAGCACCGGGGGGTTACCGGAACCCCCCAGGGGGTTAATGGGCCTCATGGGCCTAAAGTGGAGAAGAGGAGGGGCTGCCAGGGCAGGCCGCATGCCCCCTCTCCCCCTAGTCCGAATTGGACAAGGAGGGAGGGGCGGCGCCCCCCTTTTTCTTCTCTCCTTCCCCCTCTCCTACTTGGGCAAGGAAAGGGAGGGGAGTCCTACTCCCGGTAGGAGTAGGACTCCTCCTGCGTGCCTCCTACTAGGGCCGGCCGCACCCCCCCTTGGATCCTTTATATACGGAGGCAAGGGGCACCCCTAGACACACAAGTTCATCCACGTGATCATATTCTTAGCCGTGTGCGGTGCCCTCTTCCACCATAGTCCTCGATAATATTGTAGCGGTGCTTAGGTGAAGCCCTGAGACGGTAGTACATCAAGATCGTCACCACGCCGTCGTGCTGACGGAACTCTTCCCCGACACTTTGCTGGATCGGAGTCCGGGGATCGTCATCGAGCTGAACGTGTGCTAGAACTCGGAGGTGCCGTAGTTTCGGTGCTTGATCGGTCGGGCCGTGGAGACGTACGACTACATCAACCAAGTTAACGCTTCCGTTGTCGATATACAAGGGTATGTAGATCACACTCTCCCCCTCTCGTTGCTATGCATCACCATGATCTTGCGTGTGCGTAGGAATTTTTTTCAAATTACTACGAAACGCAACAGTGGTATCCGAGCCTAGGTTTTATATGTTGATGTTATATGCACGAGTAGAACACAAGTGAGTTGTGGGCGATATAAGTCATACTGCTTACCAGCATGTCATACTTTGGTTCGGCGGTATTGTTGGACGAAGCGGCCCGGACCGACATTACGCGTACGCTTACGCGAGACCGGTTCTCCCGACGTGCTTTGCACATAGGTGGCTTGCGGGTGACAGTTTCTCCAACTTTAGTTGAACCGAGTGTGGCTACGCCCGGTCCTTGCGAAGGTTAAAACAACACCAACTTGACAAACTATCATTGTGGTTTTGATGCGTAGGTATGATTGGTTCTTGCTTAAGCCCGTAGCAGCCACGTAAAACTTGCAACAACAAAGTAGAGGACGTCTAACTTGTTTTTGCAGGGCATGTTGTGATGTGATATGGTCAAGACATGATGCTAAATTTTATTGTATGAGATGATCATGTTTTGTAACCGAGTTATCGGCAACTGGCAGGAGCCATATGGTTGTCGCTTTATTGTATGCAATGCAATCGCGCTGTAATGCTTTACTTTATCACTAAGCGGTAGCGATAGTCGTGGAAGCATAAGATTGGCGAGACGACAACGATGCTACGATGGAGATCAAGGTGTCGCACCGGTGACGATGGTGATCACGATGGTGCTTCGAAGATGGAGATCACAAGCACAAGATGATGATGGCCATATCATATCACTTATATTGATTGCATGTGATGTTTATCTTTTATGCATCTTATCTTGCTTTGATTGACGGTAGCATTATAAGATGATCTCTCACTAATTATCAAGAAGTGTTCTCCCTGAGTATGCACCGTTACGAAAGTTCTTCGTGCTGAGACACCACGTGATGATCGGGTGTGATAGGCTCTACGTTCAAATACAACGGGTGCAAAACAGTTGCACACGCGGAATACTCAGGTTATACTTGACGAGCCAAGCATATACAGATATGGCCTCGGAACACGGAGACCGAAAGGTCGAGCGTGAATCATATAGTAGATATGATCAACATAGTGATGTTCACCAATGAAACTACTCCATCTCACGTGATGATCAGACATGGTTTAGTTGATTTGGATCACGTAATCACTTAGAGGATTAGAGGGATGTCTATCTAAGTGGGAGTTCTTTAAGTAAATTAATTGACCCTAAATTTATCATGAAACTTAGTACCTGATAGTATCTTGCTTGTTTATGCTTGATTGTAGATAGATGGCTCGTGCTGTTATTCCGTTGAATTTTAATGCGTTCCTTGAGAAAGCAAAGTTGAAAGATGATGGTAGCAATTACACGGACTGGGTCCGTAACTTGAGGATTATCCTCATTGCTGCACAGAAGAATTACATCCTGGAAGCACCGCTGGGTGCTAGGCCTGCTGCTGGAGCAACACCAGATGTTATGAACGTCTGGCAGAGCAAAGCTGATGACTACTCGATAGTTCAGCGTGCCATGCTTTACGGCTTAGAATCGGGACTTCAACGACGTTTTGAACGTCATGGAGCATATGAGATGTTCCAGGAGTTGAAGTTAATATTTCAAGCAAATGCCCGGATTGAGAGATATGAAGTCTCCAATAAGTTCTATAGCTGCAAGATGGAGGAGAACAGTTCTGTCAGTGAGCATATACTCAAAATGTCCGGGTATAATAATCACTTGATTCAGTTGGGAGTTAATCTTCCAGATGATTGCGTCATTGACAGAATTCTCCAATCACTACCACCAAGCTACAAGAGCTTCGTGATGAACTATAATATGCAAGGGATGAATAAGACTTATCCCGAGCTCTTCGCAATGCTGAAAGCTGCGGAGGTAGAAATCAAGAAGGAGCATCAAGTGTTGATGGTCAACAAGACCACTAGTTTCAAGAAAAAGGGCAAAGGGAAGAAGAAGGGGAACTTCAAAAAGAACAGCAAACAAGTTGCTACTCAAGAGAAGAAACCCAAACCTGGACCTAAGCCTGAAAATGAGTGCTTCTACTGCAAGCAGACTGGTCACTGGAAGCGGAACTGCCCCAAGTATTTGGCGGATAAGAAGGATGGCAAGGTGAACAAAGGTATATGTGATATACATGTTATTGATGTGTACCTTACTAATGCTCGCAGTAGAACCTAGGTATTTGATACTGGTTCTGTTGCTAATATTTGCAACTTGAAACAGGGACTACAGATTAAGCGAAGATTGGCTAAGGACGAGGTGACGATGCGCGTGGGAAACGGTTCCAAAGTCGATGTGATCGCAGTCAGCACGCTACCTCTACATCTACCTTCGGGATTAATATTAGACCTAAATAATTGTTATTTGGTGCCAGCGTTAAGCATGAACATTATATCTGGATCTTGTTTGATGCGAGACGGTTATTCATTTAAATCTGAGAATAATGGTTGTTCTATTTATATGAGTAATATCTTTTATGGTCATGCAGCCTTAAAGAGTGGTCTATTTTTATTGAATCTCGATAGTAGTGACACACATATTCATAGTGTTGAAACCAAAAGATGCAGAGTTGATAATGATAGTGCAACTTATTTGTGGCACTGCCGTTTAGGTCATATCGGTGTAAAGCGCATGAAGAAACTCCATGCTGATGGACTTTTGGAACCACTTGATTATGAATCACTTGGTACTTGCGAACCGTGCCTCATAGGCAAGATGACTAAAACACCGTTCTCCGGTACTATGGAGAGAGCAACAGATTTGTTGGAAATCATACATACAGATGTATGTGGTCCGATGAACGTTGAGGCTCGTGGCGGATATCGTTATTTTCTCACCTTCACAGATGACTTAAGCAGATATGGGTATATCTACTTAATGAAACATAAGTCTGAAACATTTGAAAAGTTCAAAGAATTTCAGAGTGAAGTTGAAAATCATCGTAACAAGAAAATAAAATTCCTACGATTTGATCGTGGAGGAGAATATTTGAGTCACGAGTTTGGTGTACATTTGAAAAATTGTGGAATAGTTTCGCAACTCACGCCACCCGGAACACCACAGCGTAATGGTGTGTCCGAACGTCGTAATCGTACTTTACTAGATATGGTGCGATCTATGATGTCTCTTACTGATTTACCGCTATCGTTTTGGGGATACGCTCTAGAGACGGCCGCATTCACATTAAATAGGGCACCATCAAAATCCGTTGAGACGACGCCTTATGAACTGTGGTTTGGCAAGAAACCAAAGTTGTCGTTTTTGAAAGTTTGGGATTGCGATGCTTATGTGAAAAAGCTTCAACCTGATAAGCTCGAACCCAAATCGGAGAAATGTGTCTTCATAGGATATCCAAAGGAAACTATTGGATACACCTTCTATCACAGATCCGAAGGCAAGACTTTTGTTGCTAAATTCGGAAACTTTCTGGAGAAGGAGTTTCTCTCGAAAGAAGTGAGTGGGAGGAAAGTAGAACTTGACGAGGTAACTGTACCTGCTCCCTTATTGGAAAGTAGTGCATCATTGAAAACTGTTTCAGTGACACCTACACCAGTTAGTGAGGAAGCTAATGATGATGATCATGAAACTTCAGAACAAGATACTACTGAACCTCGTAGATCAACCAGAGTGAGATCCGCGCCAGAGTGGTACAATAATCCTGTTCTGGGATTCATGCTACTAGATCATGATGAACCTATGAACTATGAAGAAGCGATGGTGAGCCCAGATTCCGCAAAATGGCTTGAAGCCATGAAATCTGAGATGGGATCCATGTATGAGAACAAAGTATGGACTTTGGTTGACTTGCCCGATGATCGGCAAGCAATTGAGAATAAATGGATCTTCAAGAAGAAGACTGACGCTGACGGTAATATTACTATCTACAAAGCTCGACTTGTCGCAAAAGGTTTTCGACAAGTTCAAGGGATTGACTACGATGAGACCTTCTCACCCGTAGCGATGCTTAAGTCTGTCCGAATCATGTTAGCAATTGCTGCATTTTATGATTATGAAATTTGGCAGATGGATGTCAAAACTGCATTCCTGAATGGATTTCTGGAAGAAGAGTTGTATATGATGCAACCATATGGTTTTGTCGATCCAAAGGGAACTAACAAAGTGTGCAAGCTCCAGCGATCCATTTATGGACTGGTGCAAGCCTCTCGGAGTTGGAATAAACGCTTTGATAGTGTGATCAAAGCATTTGGTTTTATACAGACTTTTGGAGAAGCCTATATTTACAAGAAAATGAGTGGGAGCTCTGTAGCATTTCTGATATTATATGTGGATGACATATTACTAATTGGAAATGATATAGAATTTCTGGATAGCATAAAGGATACTTGAATAAGAGTTTTTCAATGAAAGACCTCGATGAAGCTGCTTACATATTAGGCATTAAGATCTATAGAGATAGATCAAAACGCTTAATTGGACTTTCACAAAGCACATACCTTGACAAAGTTTTGAAGAAGTTCAAAATGGATCAAGCAAAGAAAGGGTTCTTGCCTGTGTTACAAGGTGTGAAGTTGAGTAAGACTCAATGCCCGACCACTGCAGAAGATAGAGAGAAAATGAAAGATGTTCCCTTCAGCCATAGGCTCTATCATGTATGCAATGCTGTGTACCAGACCTGATGTGTGCCTTGCTATAAGTCTAGCAGGGAGGTACCAAAGTGATCCAGGAGTGGATCACTGGACAGCGGTCAAGAACATCCTGAAATACCTGAAAAGGACTAAGGATATGTTTCTCATATATGGAGGTGACAAAGAGCTCATCATAAAAGGTTACGTTGATGCAAGCTTTGACACTGATCCGGACGATTCTAAATCGCAAACCGGATACGTGTTTACATTAAATGGTGGAGCTGTCAGTTGGTGCAGTTCTAAACAAAGCGTTGTAGCGGGATCTACATGTGAAGCGGAGTACATAGCTGCTTCGGAAGCAGCAAATGAAGGAGTCTGGATGAAGGAGTTCATATCCGATCTAGGTGTCATACCTAGTGCATCGGGTCCAATGAAAATCTTTTGTGACAATACTGGTGCAATTGCCTTGGCAAAGGAATCCAGATTTCACAAGAGAACCAAGCACATCAAGAGACGCTTCAATTCCATCCGGGATCTGGTCCAGGTGGGAGACATAGAGATTTGCAAGATACATACGGATCTGAATGTTGCAGACCCATTGACTAAGCCTCTTCCACGAGCAAAACATGACCAGCACCAAAGCTCCATGGGTGTTAGAATCATTACTGTGTAATCTAGATTATTGACTCTAGTGCAAGTGGGAGACTGAAGGAAATATGCCCTAGAGGCAATAATAAAGTTATTATTTATTTCCTTATATCATGATAAAATGTTTATTATTCATGCTAGAATTGTATTAACCGGAAACATAATACATGTGTGAATACATAGACAAACAGAGTGTCACTAGTATGCCTCTACTTGACTAGCTCGTTAATCAAAGATGGTTATGTTTCCTAACCATGAACAAAGAGTTGTTATTTGATTAACGGGATCACATCATTAGGTGAATGATCTGATTGACATGACCCATTCCATTAGCTTAGCACCCGATCGTTTAGTATGTTGCTATTGCTTTCTTCATGACTTATACATGTTCCTATGACTATGAGATTATGCAACTCCCGTTTGCCGGAGGAACGCTTTGTGTGCTACCAAACATCACAACATAAATGGGTGATTATAAAGGTGCTCTACAGGTGTCTCCAAAGGTACATGTTGGGTTGGCGTATTTCGAGATTAGGATTTGTCACTCCGATTGTCAGAGAGGTATCTCTGGGCCCTCTCGGTAATACACATCACATAAGCCTTGCAAGCATTGCAACTAATGAGTTAGTTGTGAGATGATGTATTATGGAACGAGTAAAGAGACTTCGCGGTAACGAGATTGAACTAGGTATGGGATACCGACGATCGAATCTCGGGCAAGTAACATACCGATGACAAAGGGAACAACGTATGTTGTTATGCGGTCTGACCGATAAAAGATCTTCGTAGAATATGTAGGAGCCAATATGAGCATCCAGGTTCCGCTATTGGTTATTGCCCGGAGACGTGTCTCGGTCATGTCTACATTGTTCTCGAACCCGTAGGGTCCGCACGCTTAAGGTTTCGATGATAGTTATATTATGAGTTTATGAGTTTTGATGTACCGAAGTTAGTTCGGAGTCCCGGATGTGATCACGGACATAACGAGGAGACTCGAAATGGTCGAGACATAAAGATTGATATATTGGACGGATATATTCGGACATCGGAAGTGTTCTGGGGAAGTTTCGGATAAAACCGAAGCACCGGGGGGTTACCGGAACCCCCCGGGGGGTTAATGGGCCTCATGGGCCTGAAGTGGAGAAGAGGAGGGGCTGCCAGGGCAGGCCGCGCGCCCCCTCCCCCCTAATCCTAATTGGACAAGGAGGGAGGGGCGGCGCCCCCCCCCTTTTCTTCTCTCCTTCCCCCTCTCCTACTTAGACAAGGAAAGGCAGGGGAGTCCTACTCCCGGTAGGAGTAGGACTCCTCCTGCGTGCCTCCTACTAGGGCCGGCCGCACACCCCCCTTGGATCCTTTATATACGGAGGCAAGGGGCACCCCTAGACACACAAGTTGATCCACGTGATCATATTCTTAGCCGTGTGCGGTGCCCCCTTCCACCATAGTCCTCGATAATATTGTAGCGGTGCTTAGGTGAAGCCCTGCGACGGTAGTACATCAAGATCGTCACCACGCCGTCTTGCTGATGGAACTCTTCCCCGACACTTTGCTGGATCGGAGTCCGGGGATCGTCATCGAGCTGAACGTGTGCTAGAACTCGGAGGTGCCGTAGTTTCGGTGCTTGATCGGTCGGGCTGTGGAGACGTACGACTACATCAACCAAGTTAACGCTTCCGTTGTCGATCTACAAGGGTACGTAGATCACACTCTCCCCCTCTTGTTGCTATGCATCACCATGATCTTGCGTGTGCGTAGGAATTTTTTTGAAATTACTACGAAACCCAACATTTATCATCAGGAAGCAATGTTTAGAGCATGAAAACTACAAGCTACAAGAACATATCATGGCAAATCAAGGCATGGCATGAAGCTACTCTAAGCATATAACAAAAGTCCCTTAGTGACCTTGAGCCAAATGGGATCAGAAAATACAATTGCAAGCATGTGAACATAGCAAAAACATAAACAGATTCAGACTTAGTGAAAAACTGGAGCATGCAAAACAGTTAACGAGTAGGCATGTTTACGAGCTCGATGCACTCACTACAGAGCATGACATTACAAACTAAGCATACACCCAGCAATTAGACATGGCATAGAAGCTAGACATGGCAAGAACAACAACATAGCATGCACGGATCAATAGCAACAACCTCGGCAAAATCGCTAAACATGTTAACAATCTTCGAGGAGCATTTTATAGCAAAAGTAGAGCTCGATTGAATCAAGCTAGGGTGCTCCATAATTGCAAACAAAGACATGGATGGATAGAGCACCACAATCTTAGCAAAACATCCTTACTGATTATCCTCAAAAGAGGCACGGATCACTAGGAAACAACATGAACATATGGCATAAAAATAATGACACGGCAAGGACTTAGTGAAATCCTAAGTCCCTGAAATCAACATCATTGAGTAAGCTACTTTGCATGCTTGTGCTAGTCACCACAAGGATCACAAAAATACATGGCATACACCCCTGTAAAGATGACATGGCATTCTACAAAACACATGTAGAGTTCAGGATCATAGCATGCACACATTAATCATGGCAAAAATGACAAAAGTGCATTTGCTGAAACAGATCTGAAACAATCACCACATAGCCCTCTTCCAAAAGCATTTTGGGCAACAATATGAACTCAAATGAAAATGATGCAATGATATGAAATGATGTACTCGTCGAGACGAACATTTTGATATGCTACACGCACGAATCGGAGCCATGGATGCAGAGTTATGGCATGTCAAAGTATGCATAAAAATACTGGGACTTGGTGGAATTTAGACCTCGCGGGAAAACTGGACGAGGAGGTTCCGGGACGAAGAGATCTGGGGACGGCGCGGGTGTTCGGTTCGAAGGGCTGGTGGATCTGATCCCACCCGGTCCAGATCTGACCAGACCCGATCTCCGGCGAGGCGGCCATCTCCGGCGAGGCGCGGGGCGACGCTGGGCGACGGAGGAGGCGGTGGCTGACGGCGAGGGGCGGCGCAGAGGGCAGCGGCGACCCGTGACGAGGCGGCGGAGGCGGGGGCCGGCTCGAGTCGTGCGGAACGGCGGGGAGCGGGCGGCGGTCGCCGACGGATAGGATCGGTGGCGGCGGGGCGAGCCGCGACGCGAAGGACGGGCGGCGGGCGGCGCCGGCGCGACGTGCGAAGAGCGAGGCGGCGGAGGAGCTCGGCCAGACGGGAGGCGAGGCGCGGGCGGGATTTGGCGGCTCGGGCGGCCGGTCGGGCCGGGAGGGTCGCGGCTGGGCCCGGCGGGCCTGGCAGGTGGCGCGACGAAGTGAGGAAGGGCAGCGGCCACGTGTCGCGCTGTTGTTGGCCCGGAGCGGTGGCGCGGCTAATGTGGCGGCCTCTGATTGGCCGTAGTGAGGTGGCTGAGGCGGTGGACACGTCCGGCGGCGGGACGGACATGTCCGGCTGCGGGAGGAGGAAGAGGACTAGGGTTAGACTGCGTGAATTTTCGGGGAGAGCCACATATATATAGGTAGAGGGAGCTAGGAGTGTCCAAATTGAGCACGGTTTTCAGCCACACGATCCTGATCGAACGCCCGAGATGATAGAAGGGGTTTTGGTGGGTTTTGGGCCACTTTGGAGGGGTGTTGGGCTGCAACACACACGAGGCCTTTTCGGTCCCTCGGTTAACCGTTGGAGTATCAAACGAAGTCCAAATGGCACGAAACTTGACAGGCGGTCTACCGATAGTAAACCAAGGCCGCATTACAAGTCTCGCTCCAATCCGAAAACGTTTAACACCCGCACACGAAAAGAGGTAGAAAGGGACACCGGGTGACATAGGAGCGCCGGAATGCAAAACGGACAACGGGGAAAATGCTCGGATGCATGAGACGAACATGTATGCAAATGAAATGCACATAATGACATGATATGAGATGCATGACATGCAAGCAATGACAAGGCAACAACAGCGAATAACTGGAGGACACCTGGCACATCGGTCTCCGGGCGCTACAACTTTAGTCGGACCAGATTCGATGAAAAGGGTCCTTATGTAGGGTAAATAGAAATTGGCATATCACGTTGTGGTTTTGGTGTAGGTAAGAAGCTTTCTTGCTAAGAAACCTATAGCAGCCACGTAAAAATTTGAGGACGTCTAACTTGTTTTTGCAGCATATGCCGTGTGATGTGATATGGCCAAAAGGATGTGATGAATGATATATGTGATGTATGAGATTGATCATGTTCTTTTAATAGGAATCACGACTTGCATGCCGATGAGTATGACAACCGGCAGGAGCCATAGGAGTTGTCTTAATTTATTTATGACCTGCGTGTCAACATAAACATCATGTAATTACTTTACTTTATTGCTAAACCGTTAGCCATAGTAGTAGAAGTAATAGTTGGCGAGACAACTTCATGAAGACACGATGATGGAGATCATGGTTTCATGCCGGTGACGATGATGATCATGGCGCCCCGAAGATGGAGATCAAAGGAGCAAAATGATATTGGCCATATCATGTCACTGTTTGATTGCATGTGATGTTTATCATATTTTTACATCTTATTTGCTTAGAACAACGTTAGCATAAATAAGATGATTCCTTATTAAAATATCAAGAATTGTGTTCCCCCTAACTATGCACTTGCTAAGGTCCGTTGTTCCGAAGCACCACGTGATGATCGGGTGTGATAGGTTCTAACGTTCGCATACAACAGGTGTAAGCCAGATTTACACACGCAATACACTTAGGTTGACTTGACGAGCCTAGCATGTACAGACATGGCCTCAAAACACGGAAGACCGAAAGGTTGAACATGAGTCGTACAGAAGATACGATCAATATGAAGATGTTCACCGATGATGACTAGTTCGTCTCACGTGATGATCGGACACGACCTAGTTGACTCGGATCATGTATCACTTAGATGACTAGAGGGATGTCTGTCTGAGTGGGAGCTCATTAAATAATTTGATTAGATGAACTTAATTATCATGAACATAGTCTAAAAACTTTGCAATATGTCTTGTAGATCAAATGGCCCACGCTAATGTTGCCCTCAACTTCAACGCGTTCCTAGAGAAAACCAAGCTGAAAGACGATGGTAGCAACTACATGGACTGGGTCCGTAACCTGAGGATTATCCTCATAGCTGCCAAGAAAGCATATGTCCTTGAAGCACCGCTAGGTGACGCACCTTTTTTCCCAGCAACTCAAGACGTTATGAACGCTTGGCAGTCGCGTAGTGAAGATTACTCCCTGGTTCAGTGCGGCATGCTTTACAGCTTAGAACCGGGGCTCCAAAAGCGTTTTGAGCAACACAGAGCATATGAGATGTTCCAAGAGCTGAAAATGATTTTCCAAGCTCATGCCTGAGTCGAGAAATATGAAGTCTCCGACAAGTTCTACAGTTGTAAGATGGAGGAGAATAGTTCTGTCAGCGAGCACATACTCAAAATGTCTGGGTTGCACAACCGCTTGTCTCAGCTAGGAGTCAATCTCCCGGATGACGCGGTCGTTAACGGAATCCTTCAGTCGCTCCCACCTAGCTACAAGAGCTTTGTGATGAACTTCAATATGCAGGGGATGGAAAAGACCATTCCTGAGGTATATTCAATGCTGAAATCAGTGGAGGTGGAGATCAAGAAGGAACATCAAGTGTTGATGGTGAATAAAACCACTAAGTTCAAGAAAGGCAAGGGTAAGAAGAATTTCAAGCAGGACGGCAAGGGAATTGCCGCGCCCGGTAAGCAAGCTGCCGGGAAGAAGCCAAAGAATAGACCCAAGCTTGAGACTGAGTGCTTTTATTGTAAGGGAAACAGTCACTGGAAGCGGAACTGCCCCAAGTACTTAGCGGATAAGAAGGCCGGCAATACCAAAGGTATATGTGATACACATGTTATTAATGTGTACCTAACCAGCGCTCGTAGTAGCTCCTGGGTATTTGATACCGGTGCGGTTGCTCATATTTGTAACTCAAAATAGGAGCTGCGGAATAAGCGGAGACTGGCGAAGGACGAGGTGATGATGCGCGTCGGGAATGGTTCAAAGGTCGATGTGATCGCCGTCGGCACGCTACCTCTACATTTACCTAGGGAATTAGTTTTAAACCTCAATAATTGTTATTTGGTGCCAGCTTTGAGCATGAACATTGTATCTGGATCTCACTTAATGCGAGATGGCTACTCATTTAAATCTGAGAATAATGGTTGTTCTATTTATGTGAGAGATATGTTTTATGGTCATGCCCCGCTGGTCAATGGTTTATTCTTATTTAATCTCGAACGTGATGTTACACATATTCATAGTGTGAATGCCAAAAGATGTAAGGTTGATAATGATAGTCCCACATACTTGTGGCACTGCCGCCTTGGTCACATTGGTGTCAAATGCATGAAGAAACTCCATGCAGATGGACTTTTGGAGTCTCTTGATTATGAATCATTTGACACATGCGAACCATGCCTCATGGGCAAAATGACCAAGACTCCGTTCTCCGGAACAATGGAGCGAGCAACCAACTTATTGGAAATCATACATACTAATGTGTGTGGTCCAATGAGTGTTGAGGCTCGCGGTGGCTATCGTTATGTTCTCACCCTCACTGATGACTTGAGTAGATATGGGTATGTCTACTTAATGAAACACAAGTCTGAGACCTTTGAAAAGTTCAAGGAATTTCAGAGTGAGGATGAGAATCAACATGACAGGAAAATAAAGTTCTTACGATAAGATCGTGGGGGAGAATATTTGAGTCATGAATTTGGCACGCACTTAAGGAAATGTGGAATCGTTTCACAACTCACGCCGCCTGGGACACCTCAGCGTAATGGTGTGTCCGAACATCGTAATCACACTCTACTGGATATGGTGCGATCTATGATGTCTCTTACCGATCTACCACTATCATTTTGGGGTTATGCTTTAGAGACTGCCACATTCACTTTAAATAGGGCTCCGTCGAAATCCGTTGAGACGACACCATATGAATTATGGTTTGGGAAGAAACCTAAGCTGTCATTTCTGAAAGTTTGGGGATGCGATGCTTATGTCAAGAAACTTCAACCTGAAAATTTCGAACCCAAGTCGGAAAAATGCGTCTTCATAGGATACCCTAAGGAAACTATTGGGTATACCTTCTACCTCAGATTCGAAGGCAAGATCTTTGTTGCCAAGAATGGATCCTTTCTAGAGAAAGAGTTTCTCTCGAAAGAAGTAAGTGGGAGGAAAGTAGAACTTGATGAAGTACTGCCTCTTGAACCGGAAAGTAGCGCAACTCAAGAAAATGTTTCTGTGGTGCCTGCACCGACTAGAGAGGGAGTTAATGATGATGATCAAGGAACTTAGGATCAAGTTACTACTGAACTTCGTAGGTCCACAAGGACACGTTCCATGCCAGAATGGTATGGAAACCCTGTCCTAGAAATAATGTTGTTAGACAACGGTGAACCTTCGAACTATGAAGAAGCGATGGCGGGCCCAGATTCCAATAAATGGTTTGAAGCCATTAAATCCGAGATAGGATCCATGTATGAAAACAAAGTATGGACTTTGACGGACTTGCCCGATGATCGGCGAGCCATAGAAAATAAATGGATCTTTAAGAAGAATACGGACGCGGATGGCAATGTGACCATCTATAAAGCTTGGCTTGTCGCTAAGGGTTATCGACAAGTTCAAGGGGTTGACTACGATGAGACCTTCTCACCCTTAGCGAAGCTGAAGTCTCTCTGAATCATGTTAGCAATTGCCGCATTCTATGATTATGAGATATGGCAAATGGACGTCAAAACGGCATTCCTTAATGGTTTCCTTAAGGAAGAATTGTATATGATGCAGCCGGAAGGTTTTGTCGATCCTAAGAATGCTGACAAGGTATGCAAGCTCCAACGCTCAATCTATGGGCTGGTGCAAGCATCTCGGAGTTGGAACATTCGCTTTGATAAGATGATCAAAGCGTTTGGGTTTACGCAGATTTATGGAGAAGTCTGTGTTTACAAGAAAGTGAGTGGGAGCTCTATAGCATTTCTCATATTATATGTGGATGACATACTATTGATGAGAAATGATATAGAATTCTTGGAAAGCATAAAGGCCTATTTGAATAAATGTTTTTCAATGGAGGACCTTGGAGAAGCTGCTTACATATTAGGCATCAAGATCTATAGAGATAGATCGAGACGCCTCATTGGTCTTTCACAAAGCATGTACCTTGACAAGATATTGAAGAAGTTCAATATGGGTCAGTCCAAGAAGGGGTTCTTACCTGTATTGCAAGGTGTGAGATTGAGCACGGCTCAATGCCCGACCACGTCAGAAGATAGAGAAAAGATGAGTGTCATCCCCTATGCCTCGGCCATAGGGTCTATTATGCATGCCATGTTGTGTACCAGACCTGATGTAAACCTTGCCGTAAGTTTGGTAGGAAGGTACCAAAGTAATCCCGGCATGGAGCACTGGACAGCGGTCAAGAATATCCTGAAGTACCTGAAAAGGACTAAGGATATGTTTCTTGTTTATGGAGGTGACGAAGAGCTCGTCGTAAAGGGTTGCGTCGATGCTAGCTTCGACACAAATCTGGATGACTCCAAGTCACAAACTGGATACGTGTATATTTTGAATGGTGGGGCAGTCAGCTGGTGCAGTTGCAAGCAAAGCGTCGTGGCGGGATCTACATGTGAAGCGGAGTACATGGCAGCCTCGGAGGCAGCACATGAAGCAATCTGGATGAAGGAGTTCATTACTGACCTAGGAGTTATTCCCAATGCGTCGGGCCCGATGACTCTCTTCTGTGACAACACTGGAGCTATTGCCCTTGCCAAGGAGCCCAGGTTTCACAAGAAGACCAGGCATATCAAGCGTCTCTTCAACTCCATTCGTGAAAATGTTCAAGATGGAGACGTAGAGATTTTTAAAGTGCATACGGATCTGAATGTCGCAGATCCGTTAACTAAACCTCTTCCACGAGCAAAACATGATCAACACCAGAACTCTATGGGTGTTCGATTCATCACAATGTAACTAGGTTATTGTAACGCCCCAGATATAACTTTCCCTATTTGTATCCAACTCTTGCCGTTTCCGGCGTTAAGTTATATTTATTTCCTCGGGTTCGGGTTTTGTCTCCGTGTGTTGTTTTCATTTTCATGCATCTCATATCATGTCATCATGTGCATTGCATTTGCATACGTGTTCGTCTCGTGCATTCGAGCATTTTCCCCGTTGTCCATTTTGCATTCCGGCGCTTCATTCTCATCCGGAGGTCATTTCTAGCTTTCTTTCGTGTGTGGGGATTAAACATTTCCGGATTGGACCGAGACTTTTCACGCGGCCTTGGTTTACTACCGGTAGACCGCCTGTCAAGTTTCGTACCATTTGGACTTCGTTTGATACTCCAACGGTTAACCGAGGAACCGAAAAGGCCTCGTGTGTGTTTCAGCCCAACACCCCTCAAATTTGGCCCAAAACCCACCAAACTCTGCTCCATGTCCTAGAGCGTTTGATCACGATCGCGTGGCCGAAAACCGCACCTCATTTGGACTCTCCTAGCCCTACTTATGCCTATATATACCCCCTCCATTTTCGGATCTCGTCTTCCCCCTCGAACCCTAGCTCTAAAAAAAAACATCTCCGCGCCGAGCCGGACACGTCCAACCCGGCCGGACATTCCTCCGCCGCCAGTCCCGCCTTGCCACGTGGGCAACGCCGCCGCCGCCGTCGCCGTTCCGGCCCGGGAGGCCCAGGAGGGGCCCCCGCGAGCCCATCTCCGCCGCCGTCCTCTACCGCCCCGCGCCGCCGTCCTCCGCTGTCCGCGCCGCCGCGGCTCCACGCCGGAGCCCGCGCCCCGACGCCGGCCGGCGACCGCCGCCTCGCCAGGCCACCACCTCGCCGGCGCCGCCCCGTCCGAGCTCGCCGCCGCCCCCGTCCAAGCTCGCCGCCGCACCACGCCGCCGCCCTGGGCTCGGATCCGCCATCTCCGGCCGCCGTCCCCGCCATTTCCGGTGAAGCTCCGGCGAACAGTGCTCCCCCGGCGTTCCTCGATTTCGGTGCAGCCCCGATCTGGATCTCAGATCCAAAATCATCTCGGTTGACTTTTATCCCCGAACCCTAATTTTTATGCCTACTTTGACCGCCCGTAACTTTGCATCCGTAGCTCCGATTTGGGCATATAATATATCAAAATGTTCGCCTCGACGAGTAAATCAGTTCATTCCATTGCATCATTTTCATTTGAGTTCATATTGATGCCCAAAATGCTGTTAGAAGGAGGCTTCGTGAGTTAATTGTCAGATCTGCTAGTTCATCTTAGACTTTTGTCATTTTTGCCATGATTAATGTGTGCATGCTATGACTGTGAGTCCTTCATATGTTTTGTTAAGAATTTTGTCTTCTTTCCAGAGGTGCAACCCATGCATTTTTAGGATGTGTGTGGTGACTTGTGCAAGCTTGCAAAGTGAGGTACCCGGTAAATCTGTTTTCAGGGACTTAGTTGTTTTCACTAAGTCTGGGATATTTTAGTTCATGATGCCATATGTTCAGCTTGTTTCCTAATGATCCGTGCCTCTTTTGAGGATGATCAGTAAGGGACTTTTGCTATTCATGTTATGCTCTATCCATCCATGTCTTTATTTTCAATTATGGAGCACCATAGCTTGAGTCAATCGAGCTCTACTTTTGCTTCATGGTGAATCTGGGCAGATCGTCAACTCGTTTGCGATTTTGCCGGCGTTATTGTAGTTGATCCGTGCATGCTATGCCATTGTTCTTGCCATGTCTAGCTTGTATTTTGTGCCTTCTTAATGTCTGTATGCTTGCCTTTCCATGAATTGCACCGTGGTGAGTGCATCGAGCTCGTTTACATGCCTTCGTGAGTTATATTTCAGCATGTCTCAGTTTTCACGAAGTCTGAAAACTGATTGTATTTTAGCTATGTTCGTGTGCCCGTTAATATATTTTGTGAACCCTTTTGGCCCCAGGTCACTTTGGGTCTTTTGTTAAGCTTGTTGAGTAGCTCCATGCCATGTTCTTACTTGTCATGTTCAGGTCATTTTATCATGTTGTTTTGCTGCTCCGAAGAGGGCTTCGTGATCTGAAATTTCAGACTAAGTGTTAATTTCACTAAGTCTGGAATCTGTTTTGCATTTGCGTTTTTGACATGCTTGTTTGAACCTCATAATGGATGAATTGGCCGTGTGGCTCAGTGCTAGTCTTTTGTTAAGCATCTTGTGTGCATCCCTGCCATGTATTTTGTTGTCATGTTTGGTGGCTGTAGCATGTTCATTTCGTTGCATTTAGATGCCTACTTGCTGTAAATCGCAGACCGTGCAGACCGTGTCATATCTTAAAACGCTTGCCATTTCCAAACCGTAACTCCGATTCCAATGATCTTTATATCGTTTTCAAGCGATTTCATCCCCTCTATCCAGTGGCACCCTTGGAATTCCAAGTTGAGGCCAGGTTCGTGTATTCCCTGTTATATCTTGCATTTTGCATCCCGCATCGCATCCCGCATAGCATATCATCATTTTGCTTGGTCTTGCACGTGGTCGATTGTATCCTTGTTGCTTGTTTGTCTTGTTTGGGTAGAGCCGGGAGACGAGTTCACTACCGAGGAGCCCGTTGAGTTTGGTTGTGAGGATCCAGTCAACTCTGACAACTGTGCAGGCAAGATGATCATACCCTCGAAATCACTACTATCTTTGCTATGCTAGTTTGCTCGCTCTTGCTTTGCCAATGCTACGATGCCTACCTTTTGCTTGTCAGCCTCCCAATTTCCATGTTGAGCCTCTAACCCACCTTGTCCTAGCAAACCGTTGATTGGCTATGTTACCGCTTTGCTCAGCCCCTCTTATAGCGTTGCTAGTTGTAGGTGAAGTTTGGAGGCCGTTCCTTGTTGGAACATTTATTTACTTGTTGGGATATCACTATATTGCTATGTTATCTTAATGCATCTATATATTTGGTAAAGGGTGGAAGGCTCGGCCTCTCGCCTAGTGTTTTGTTCCACTCTTGCCGCCCTAGTTTCCGTCATATCGGTGTTATGTTCCCGGATTTTGCGTTCCTTACGCGGTTGGGTTATAATGGGAACCCCTTGATAGTTCGCCTTGATTAAAGCTTTTCCAGCAATGCCCAACATTGGTCTTACCATTTGCCACCTAGCCTTTTCTTTGGGTTCTGCAGACTCAAGGGTCATCTTATTTTAACCCCCCCCCCCGGGCCAGTGCTCCTCTGAGTGTTGGTCCACCTGAGCGATGTCCGGCTACCAGGGGCAACTCTGGGCTGGCCTACCCGTCGTCTTCATCTGAGTGTGCCCTGAGAAAGATATGTGCAGCTCCTATCGGGATTTGTCGGCACATTCGGGCGGTGTTGCTGGTCTTGTTTTAACCTGTCGAATGTCTTGTTGTACCGAGGTATACCGAGTCTGATCGGTGTGTCTCGGGGAGGTCTATTCCTTCGTTGACCGTGAGAGCTTGTCATGGGCTAAGTTGGGACTCCCCTGCAGGGATTGAACTTTCGAAAGCCGTGCCCGCGGTTATGGGCAGATGGGAATTTGTTAATGTCCGGTTGTAGATAACTTGAACCTTAATTAATTAAAATGAATCAACTGAGTGTGTTGCCGTGATGGCCTCTTCTCGGCGGAGTCCGGGAAGTGGACACGGTGTTGGAGTAATGCTTGCGCAGGTTGTCTCTAGATTCTCGCTCGTGCTTTGCCTCCTCTTCTCGCTCTCTTTTGCGAAAGTTAGCCACCACATATGCTAGTCGCTTGCTGCAGCTCCACATATATTTGCCTTCCTTTCCTATAAGCTTAAATAGTTCTTGATCGCGAGAGTGCGAGATTGCTGAGTCCCTGTGGCTCACAGATACTATAACTCTCCAGATGCAGGTCCAGGTGATTCCGCTCCAGGTGACGAGTACGAGCTCAAGTGGGAGTTCGACGAGGACTCTCAGCGTTATTATGTTTCCTTTCCCGATGATCAGTAGTGGTGCCTAGTTGGGGTTCAATTCAGGGCCTTGTCGCATGTTGGGTTCTTTTCCATTTTGGCGCCGTAGTCGGGCCATGAGTGTCTGTTTGATGGATGTTTTTTTATGTACTCTGATGTGACGTGGCGAGTGTAAGCCAACTATGTATCTCCCCCTTTTATTATGTATTATATGGGATGTTGTAATGATTGCCTGACTTGCGACATTGCTTTCAATGCGGTTATGTCTCTAAGTCGTGCCTCAACACGTGGGAGCTATAGCCGCATCGAGGGCGTTACAAGTTGGTAATCAGAGCCTTCCCCGACCTTAGGAGCCCCATTGCTTGATCGTCTTAGCAGCCGAGTTGTGTCTAGAAAAATGTTTTGAGTCCTTAGGAATTATATATCGGAGAGTTTAGGAATTCTTTTTACTTCCCAGTCTCCTCATCGCTCTGGTAAGGCATCCTGACGTAGAGTTTTGACTCTTCTCTTCTCAAATTTCACTAAAAAAAATTTAGGATCACGCGAGTATCTTGGATTTGTTCCGATGGCTTATGATGAGAATACTGTCTTGGTGCCTCCTGTCAGGGGTTTAGTGGAAGTGTCCCGGGGAGTTGAGCTCTGAGGTGTTGTCATCATAATTTTATCGTTGCAATTCTGGAATACTTGAGATATGTTCGCCGACATCGAAAATCTCTTTTATGCAGTTCGTTGGTGAGATAACCTCGACGCCACCCAGTACTGGGGCGGGAGTTCGGGAGTATCGCCATAACTTGTATAACGGATGCTTTTCGAAGGTTGAGGTAGATGGTTTCCGAAGTTTTCTTGGTTATGTGTTGAAGGATGGATACAGCTGGATGTAGGATTTGCTAGTTTGGGTGAGATATCATGCTTCCCCTGTATCCCCAACACCTAATTGCATAACCGGAAAAGTTTGGGAGTTTCATAGGTGGGAATTCTAGTAGCTCTAGTTCCTCTTCCACGGATATTGGTTTGAGATTGGGATTTCTTACTGATTATTCGTTCTTGATCCGTACCTTGTTGATTTATTTCTCTATCTTAATTCTACATGGCTTCTCAATTTATGGATATGTGACCATTTGAAGAGGAATGCATTCGTTCATTTTGTTCGGATGTGAAGACTATATGTTGCAATTTTTCATTCCGTTGGATTCAGCTTCAATATTTATCTGTCAATGTGCTAATGGTGGTCAACCTCTTCAGGATGGCTCCTCCAACGCGCACGACTCCGAATCCTGATCCGCCACCGCCTCCACCTCCTCCAGAGGCATGGCAAGCTGTGATGGCCGCAACCAATGCAAACACTCAGCTGATCATGCAAATTATCCAAGAGCGCAATCAAGGCAGTCAAGGGAATCAAGGCAGCAACCAGAGTCACTTTGCTACACTCAACCAGTTCCTTGCTAACGGGCCAAAGACTTTCAGTAATTGTGTTGAGGCAACCGATGCTGACGATTGGCTTGTGGATCTGTGTAAGCATTTCGAGTGCAGCAACGTCAGGCCTGAGGACTTTGTCAAGTTCGCTTCCTTCCAACTCAAAGATCAAGCTGCAGAATGGTTCCAGCAGTACAAGGACTCCAGAGGTGGATGTGTTATCACTTGGGATGATTTCCGTCGAGATTTCCGAGCTCATCACATTCCGCAGAGCGTGGTTGAAAGCAAGCGTGAGGAATTCCGCAATCTGAAGCAAGGCTCTTTGTCTGTCTATGACTACAACAAATTGTTCCAGAAGCTTGCCCGCTTTGCCAAGCAGGACGTGCCTGATGAGAAGAGCATGATATATCAGTTCAGGGGTGGTCTCAGGGAAGATATTCAGCTCGCTCTTGTTCTCTTTGAGCCCTTGAGATACGATGAGTTCTACAACATGGCACTGAAGCAAGAGACTGCTCAGTTGAGGTGTGATGCTTCCAGGAAGCGAGTCAGAGATGTTACTCCTTCTTCCTCTACTCAAGTGGCCAAGCAGCAGAAGTTCTGGCTTCCTCCTCCTCCGTTCCGTCAGCCGTATCAGCAGAAGAGCAAAGGTGGCAGTGGTTCTTCCCACCCCCCCAACCCAGGCTTTCATAACAAGACTTCGTCTCAAGCTCCAAGATCGAGTGCTCCGTATCACCGTCCGCTTTCAGAGGTCACGTGCAACAAGTGCCAACAGAAGGGTCACTATGCCAACAAGTGTTTCAACCAGAGGCGTCTTCCTCCTCCTCCTCCTCCTGTCAAATCGGCAAGTACAGCTGTGGTCAAGCATAACCCCAAATCCGCCAAGGTCAACTTGCTGAATGCAGCTCAGGCAGAGGAATCACCAGATGTGATCATGGGTAACCTTCCTGTTAATGACATTCCCGCAAGAGTTCTTTTTGACACTGGTGCATCTTTATCATTTTTGTCGAAGCCTTTTGCATCCATGCATGATGTTCATACTATTGATTTGCCTAAGCCGATAGCGGTTTCTTCTTCGGGTTTGTTCATGAACACCAAAATGATGGCTCCGGATGTTTCTATCACATTGGGTGACTACAAGTTTCTTTCTTCTCCTATGGTGCTTGGTAACTCGGATATTGATCTTATTCTCGGGATGGATTGGCTTTCTAAGCACAAGGCACATCTTGATTGTGCAGCCAGGCAGATTCTATTGACTCATTCGTCTGAGGATGCAATTATCTTTGCTGCTCGGGATAATACCATTCGTCTATTTTCTCTCAATGAGAAGGGTGAATTGGATGCCATCTCGCAAATTCCAGTCGTTTGCGAATATCAAGACGTCTTTCCAGAAGAGCTCCCAGGAATGCCTCCGCACCGGCCAGTTGAATTCGTTATTGAACTTGAGCCTGGCACGGAACCTGTGTGCAAACGTCCTTACAAGCTCGGACCTGAAGAGTTGAAGGAGCTGAAGAAGCAACTCGATGAGCAAGAAAGATTGGGTCTCATCCGGCCTAGTACCTCTCCGTGGGGTTGTGGTGTTCTTTTTGTGAAGAAGAAGGATGGAACGGACCGACTTTGTGTTGATTACCGTCCAGTGAACAAGAAGACCATCAAGAACAAATACCCACTTCCCAACATCAATGAGCTGTTCGAACAACTCAAAGGTGCTCAAGTATTCTCCAAGCTTGATCTCCGTATGGGCTATCACCAGATTCACATTCGTGAAGAAGATATTCCCAAGACAGCATTCAGAACAAGCTTTGGTTCATATGAATACACTGTCATGTCTTTTGGCCTCGCCAACGCTCCTCCGACGTTCTCTCGCATGATGAACTTCATCTTCAACGCCTACACCAATGACTTCGTTTTGGTCTATCTCGATGACATTCTGGTTTTCTCCAAGAACAAGGAAGATCATGCCAAGCACTTGCGTTTGGTTCTTGATAAGCTCAGGGAACATCAGTTCTATGCCAAGTTCTCCAAGTGTGAATTTTGGCTCGATGAGGTTCTTTATCTTGGTCATATCATCTCTGCCAAGGGCATTTCCGTGAATCCCGAGAAGGTATTCGCAATTGTGAATTGGGAACCTCCTCAGAATGTGAAGCAACTCCGCAGTTTTCTCGGTCTCGCAAGCTATTGCCGAAGATTCGTTGAAAACTTTTCCAAGATTGCGAAGCCTCTCTCTAATCTTCTTCAGAAGCACGTCAAGTATGTTTGGTCTCCAGAGTGTGATATTGCTTTCAACACTTTGAAAGAGAAGTTGATCACTGCTCCAGTCTTGACTCCGCCTGATGAATCCAAGCCGTACGAGGTCTTTTGTGATGCCTCTCTCCAAGGTCTTGGCGCAGTTTTGATGCAAGAGAAGAAAGTTGTTGCTTATACATCTCGCCAGTTGAAGCCTAATGAGAAGAACTACCCCACTCATGATCTCGAGTTGGCGGCAGTTGTGCATGCTCTTTTGACTTGGAGACATCTTCTATTGGGAAGAAAAGTGGACATTTTCACTGATCACAAGAGTCTCAAGTACATCTTCACTCAGCCTAATCTCAACCTAAGGCAAACTCGATGGGTCGAAATGATTCAAGAGTATAATCCGAGTATTGAGTATACTCCAGGCAAGGCCAATGTGATTGCTGACGCTTTGAGCAGAAATGCCTACTGCAACAGTCTGATTCTCAAGCCTTATCAACCCGAGCTTTGTGAAGCTTTCCGCAAGCTGAATCTGCAAGTTGTTCCTCAAGGTTTCCTCGCCAACCTTCAAGTCTCTCCTACCCTAGAAGACCAGATTCGCCAAGCCCAGCTTCTTGATGCTATGGTGAAAAAGGTGAAGTTTGGGATTGCCAAGAGTCAGTCCAAGTACAAGTGCTACCGCCTTGATGACAAGGAAACTCTCTTCTTCGAGGATCGTATTGTTGTGCCCAAAGGTGAACTTCGTAAAGTGATCATGAACGAGGCTCACAATTCTCTCCTCTCCATCCACCCTGGGAGCACGAAGATGTATCAGGACCTCAAGCAAGCTTATTGGTGGACTCGAATGAAGCGCGAGATCGCTCAATTCGTGAATGAATGTGATGTCTGCAGAAGACTGAAGGCAGAACACCAAAGGCCAGCTGGTCTCCTCCAACCTCTTGCCATTCCAGAATGGAAGTTTGACCACATTGAAATGGACTTCGTGACTGGGTTCCCAAAGTCCAAGCGTGGCAATGATGCTATATTTGTTGTCATCGACAAGCTCACCAAAGTGGCTCATTTTCTGCCTATCAAAGAGTCGATCACTGCAGCTCAATTGGCGGAACTCTATACCTCTCGCATTGTCTCTCTGCACGGTATTCCTCAAGTGATCTCTTCAGACCGTGGCAGCATCTTTACCTCCAAGTTTTGGGATTCTTTTCAGAAGGCCATGGGCACAAACATCCGCTTCAGCACTGCTTTCCATCCTCAAACAAGCGGTCAAGTCGAGCGTGTCAACCAAATTCTTGAAGATATGCTCAGGGCTTGTGTGATCTCCTTCGGCATGAAGTGGGAGGATTGTCTTCCTTATGCTGAATTCTCCTATAACAACAGTTTTCAAGCAAGTTCGGGCAAGGCCCCTTTTGAAATTCTGTATGGCAGGAAGTGCCGTACCCCTCTCAACTGGTCTGAAACCGGTGAACGTCAGCTGCTGGGTAATGACTTAATCACAGAAGCAGAAGAAATGTGCAAAGTCATTCGTGATAACCTCAAAGCAGCCCAATCCCGCCAAAAGAGCTATTATGATAGTAAGCACCGTGATTTGGCTTTCGAGATCGGAGATCATGTTTACCTCCGTGTCTCTCCTATGAAAGGTACTCGTCGCTTCGGTATCAAAGGGAAGCTTGCCCCTAGATACGTGGGACCTTTCAAGATTGTCAGCAAGAGAGGCGACCTCGCCTATCAACTCGAGCTTCCTTCAAACTTTGCAAATGTTCATGATGTGTTCCACGTCTCTCAGCTTCGAAAGTGCTTCAAGTCTCCTGACCGCACCGTCAACTTCGAGGATATTGAGCTCCAAGAAGATCTCTCTTATCGTGAGCACCCAGTTGCTATTCTTGAAGAGACTGAACGCAAGACTCGCAACAAGTCAATCAAATTTCTCAAAGTCAAGTGGTCTCACCATTCCGACCGTGAAGCTACCTGGGAACGCGAGGATCACCTCCGTTCTGAGTACCCGGAGTTCTTTCAGTCCTAGATCTCGGGACGAGATCTTTTCGTAGTGGTGGAGTGTTGTAACGCCCCAGATATAACTTTCCCTATTTGTATCCAACTCTTGCCGTTTCCGGCGTTAAGTTATATTTATTTCCTCGGGTTCGGGTTTTGTCTCCGTGTGTTGTTTTCGTTTTCATGCATCTCATATCATGTCATCATGTGCATTGCATTTGCATACGTGTTCGTCTCGTGCATTCGAGCATTTTCCCCGTTGTCCGTTTTGCATTCCGGCGCTTCGTTCTCATCCGGAGGTCATTTCTAGCTTTCTTTCGTGTGTGGGGATTAAACATTTCCGGATTGGACCGAGACTTGTCATGCGGCCTTGGTTTACTACCGGTAGACCGCCTGTCAAGTTTCGTACCATTTGGACTTCGTTTGATACTCCAACGGTTAACTGAGGAACCGAAAAGGCCTCGTGTGTGTTGCAGCCCAACACCCCTCAAATTTGGCCCAAAACCCACCAAACTCTGCTCCATGTCCTAGAGCGTTCGATCACGATCGCGTGGCCGAAAACCGCACCTCATTTGGACTCTCCTAGCCCTACTTATGCCTATATATACCCCCTCCATTTTCGGATCTCGTCTTCCCCCTCGAACCCTAGCTCTAAAAAAAACATCTCCGCGCCGAGCCGGACACGTCCGACCCGGCCGGACATTCCTCCGCCGCCAGTCCCGCCTTGCCACGTGGGCAACGCCGCCGCCGCCGCCGCCGTTCCGGCCCGGGAGGCCCAGGAGGGGCCCCCGCGAGCCCATCTCCGCCGCCGTCCTCTACCGCCCCGCGCTGCCGTCCTCCGCTGCCCGCGCTGCCGCGGCTCCACGCCGGAGCCCGCTCCCCGACGCCGGCCGGCGACCGCCGCCTCGCCAGGCCACCACCTCGCCGGTGCCGCCCCGTCCAAGCTCGCCGCCGCACCACGCCGCCGCCCCGGGCTCGGATCCGCCATCTCCGGCCGCCGTCCCCGCCATTTCCGGTGAAGCTCCGGCGAACAGTGCTCCCCCGGCGTTCCTCGATTTCGGTGCAGCCCCGATCTGGATCTCAGATCCAAAATCATCTCGGTTGACTTTTATCCCCGAACCCTAATTTTTATGCCTACTTTGACCGCCCGTAACTTTGCATCCGTAGCTCCTATTTGGGCATATAATATATCAAAATGTTCGTCTCGACGAGTACATCATTTCATTCCATCGCATCATTTTCATTTGAGTTCATCTTGATGCCCAAAATGCTGTTAGAAGGAGGCTTCGTGAGTTAATTGTCAGATCTACTAGTTCATCTTAGACTTTTGTCATTTTTGCCATGATTAATGTGTGCATGCTATGACTGTGAGTCCTTCATATGTTTTGTTAAGCATTTTGTCTTCTTTCCAGAGGTGCAACCCATGCATTTTTAGGATGTGTGTGGTGACTTGTGCAAGCTTGCAAAGTGAGGTACCCGGTAAATCTGTTTTCAGGGACTTAGTTGTTTTCACTAAGTCTGGGATATTTTAGTTCATGATGCCATATGTTCAGCTTGTTTCCTAATGATCCGTGCCTCTTTTGAGGATGATCAGTAAGGGACTTTTGCTATTCATGTTATGCTCTATCCATCCATGTCTTCATTTGCAATTATGGAGCACCATAGCCTGAGTCAATCAAGCTCTACTTTTGCTTCATGGTGAATCTAGGCAGATCGTCAACTCGTTTGCGATTTTGCCGGCGTTATTGTAGTTGATCCGTGCATGCTATGCCATTGTTCTTGCCATGTCTAGCTTGTATTTTGTGCCTTATTAATGGCTGTATGCTTGCATTTCCATGAATTGCACCGTGGTGAGTGCATCGAGCTCGTTTACATGCCTTCGTGAGTTATATTTCAGCATGTCTCAGTTTTCACGAAGTCTGAAAACTGATTGTATTTTAGCTATGTTCGTGTGCCCGTTAATATATTTTGTGAACCCTTTTGGCCCCAGGTCACTTTGGGTCTTTTGTTAAGCTTGTTGAGTAGCTCCATGCCATGTTCTTACTTGTCATGTTCAGGTCATGGATCATGTTGTTTTGCTGCTCCGAAGAGGGCTTTGTGATCTGAAATTTCAGGCTAGTGTTAATTTCAGTAAGTCTGGAATCTGTTTTGCATTTGCGTTTTTGCCATGCTTGTTTGAACCTCATAATGGATGAATTGGCCGTGGCTCAGTGCTAGTCTTTTGTTAAGCATCTTGTGTGCATCCCTGCCATGTATTTTGTTGTCATGTTTGGTGGCTGTAGCATGTTCTTTTCGTTGCATTTAGATGCCTACTTGCTGTAAATCGCAGACCGGTGTCATATCTTAAAACGCTTGCCATTTCCAAACCGTAACTCCGATTCCAATGATCTTTATATCGTTTTCAAGCGATTTCATCCCCTCTATCCAGTGGCACCCTTGGAATTCCAAGTTGAGGCCAGGTTCATGCATTTCCTGTCATATCTTGCATTTTGCATCCCGCATCGCATCCCGCATAGCATATCATCTTTTCATCATGATGCTTGGTCTTGCACGTGGTTGATTGTATCCTTGTTGCTTGTTTGTCTTGTTGGGTAGAGCCGGGAGACGAGTTCGCTACCGAGGAGCCCGTTGAGTTTGCTTGTGAGGATCCAGTCAACTCTGACAACTGTGCAGGCAAGATGATCATACCCTCGAAATCACTACTATCTTTGCTATGCTAGTTTGCTCGCTCTTGCTATGCCAATGCTACGATGCCTACCTTTTGCTTGTCAGCCTCCCAATTGCCATGTCAAATCTCTAACCCACCTTGACCTAGCAAACCGTTGATTGGCTATGTTACCGCTTTGCTCAGCCCTTCTTATAGCGTTGCTAGTTGCAGGTGAAGATTGGAGCCGTTCCTTGTTGGAACATCATTTATTTACTTGTTGGGGATATCATTATATTGCCATGTTATCTTAATGCATCTATATACTTGGTAAAGGGTGGAAGGCTCGGCCTCTCGCCTAGTGTTTTGTTCCACTCTTGCCGCCATAGTTTCCGTCATATCGGTGTTATGTTCCCGGATTTTTGCGTTCCTTACGCGGTTGGGTTATAATGGGAACCCCTTGATATTTCGCCTTGATTAAAGCTTGTCCAGCAATGCCCAACCTTGGTTTTACCATTTGCCACCTAGCCTTTTCTTTCCCTTGGGTTCTGCAGACTCAAGGGTCATCTTATTTTACCCCCCTCCCCCCGGGCCAGTGCTCCTCTGAGTGTTGGTCCAACCGAGCGATGTCCGGGGCTACCAGGGGCAACTCTGGGCTGGCCTACCCGTCGTCTTGCTCATCTGAGTGTGCCCTGAGAAAGAGATATGTGCAGCTCCTATCAAGATTTGTCGGCACATTCGGGCGGTGTTGCTGGTCTTGTTTTAACCTGTCGAATTGTCTTGTTGTACCGGGTTACCGAGTCTGATCGGTGTGTCTCGGGTGGAGGTCTATTCCTTCGTTGACCGTGAGAGCTTGTCATGGGCTAAGTTGGGACTCCCCTGCAGGGATTGAACTTTCGAAAGCCGTGCCCGCGGTTATGGGCAGATGGGAATTTGTTAATGTCCGGTTGTAGATAACTTGAACCTTAATTAATTAAAATGAATCAACTGAGTGTGTTACCGTGATGGCCTCTTCTCGGCGGAGTCCGGGAAGTGGACACGGTGTGGAGTAATGCTTGCGCAGGTTGTCCTTCTAGATTCTCGCTCGTGCTTTGCCTCCTCCTTCTCGCTCTCTCTTGCGAATAAGATAGCCACCACATATGTAGTCGCTTGCTGCAGCTCCACATATATTTCCCTTATCCATTCCTATAAGCTTCAATAGTCTTGATTGCGAGGGTGCGAGATTGCTGAGTCCCTGTGGCTCACAGATACTATAACTCCAGATGCAGGTCCAGGTGATTCCGCTCCAGGTGACGAGTACGAGCTCAAGTGGGAGTTCGACGAGGACTCTCAGCGTTATTATGTTTCCTTTCCCGATGATCAGTAGTGGTGCCTAGTTGGGGTTTGATTCAGGGCCTTGTCGCATGTTGGGTTCTTTTCCATTTTGGCGCCGTAGTCGGGCCATGAGTGTCTGTTTGATGGATATTTTTTTATGTACTCTGATGTGACGTGGCGAGTGTAAGCCAACTATGTATCTCCCCCTTTTATTATGTATTATATGGGATGTTGTAATGATTGCCTGACTTGCGACATTGCTTTCAATGCGGTTATGTCTCTAAGTCGTGCCTCGACACGTGGGAGCTATAGTCGCATCGAGGGCGTTACAGTTATTGACTCTAGTGCAAGTGGGAGACTGTTGGAAATATGCCCTAGAGGAAATAATAAAATTGTTATTGTTATATTTCCTTGTTCATGATAATTGTCTATTGTTCATGCTATAATTGTATTATCCAAAAACAGTAATACGTGTGTGAATACATAGACCACAACATGTCCCTAGTGAGCCTCTAGTTGACTAGCTCGTTGATCAATAGATGGTTACGGTTTCCTGACCATGGACATTGGATGTCATTGATAACGGGATCACATCATTAGGAGAATGATGTAATGGACAAGACCCAATCCTAAGCCTAGCACAAGATCGTGTAGTTCGTCTGCTAAAGCTTTTCTAATGTCTAGTATCTTTTCCTTAGACCATGAGATTGTGCAACTCATGGATACCGTAGGAGTACTTTGGGTGTGCCAAACGTCACAACGTAACTGGGTGCCTATAAAGGTACACTACGGGTATTCCCGAAAATATCTGTTGGGTTGGCACAAATCGAGACTGGGATTTGTCACTCCGTATGACGGAGAGGTATCTCTGGGCCCACTCGGTAAGACATCATCATAATGAGCTCAATGTGACTAAGGGGTTGGTCACTGGATGATGTGTTACAGAACGAGTAAAGAGACTTGCCGTAACGAGATTGAACAAGGTATCGGTATACCGATGATCGAATCTCGGCAAGTACTATACCGACAGACAAAGGGAATCGTATATGGGATTGATTGAATCCTTGACATCGTGGTTCATCCGATGAGATCATCGTGGAACATGTGGGAGCCAACATAGGTATCCAGATCCCGCTGTTGGTTATTGGCCGGAGAGATGTCTCGGTCATGTCTGCATAGTTCCCGACCCCGTAGGGTCTACACACTTAAGGTTCGATGATGCTAGGGTTATAGGTAATAGACGTACGTGGTTACCGGATGTTGTTCAGAGTCCCGGATGAGATCCCGGACGTCACGAGGAGTTCCGAAATGGTCCGGAGGTAAAGATTTATATATGGGAAGTCCCGTTTTGGACAAGGAAGTGTTCTGGGCGTTATCGGTAACGTACCAGGACCACCGGAAGGTTTCAGGGGTCCACCGGGAGGGGCCACCAGCCCCGGAGGCCTGCGTGGGCCAAGTGTGGGAAGGGACCAGCCCCTAGGTGGGCTAGTGCGCCTCCCACAAGAAGCCCAAGGCGCAGGGAAGGGGAAACCCTAGGCTCAGATGGGCCTAAGGCCCACCTAGGGTGCGCCCCCTCTCTCCCCCTCTGGCCGCCCCCTAGATGCATCTAGGGCTGACCGCCACCCCTAGGGGGGAACCCTAGATGGGGGCGCAGCCCCTCCCCTCCCTCTATATATAGTGGGGTTTTGGGGCTGCCAGAGACACGACTCTCCCTCTCTCTTGGCGCAGCCCTACCCCTCTCCCTCCTCGTCTCTCGCAGTGCTTGGCGAAGCCCTCCTGGAGTGCCACGCTCCTCCACCACCACCACACCGTCGTGCTGCTGCTGGACGGAGTCTTCCCCAACCTCTCCCTCTCTCCTTGCTGGATCAAGGCGCGGGAGACGTCACCGGGCTGCACGTGTGTTGAACGCGGAGGCACCGTTGTTCGGTGCTTAGATCGGTTTCGGCCGCGATCTGAATCGCTTCGTGTATGACTCCACCGACCGCGTTCTTGCAATGCTTCCGCATCACGATCTTCAAAGGTATGAAGATGCACTCCCCAGTCGTTGCTAGTAAGCTCCATAGATTGATCTTGGTGATGCGTAGAAAATTTTAATTTCTGCAACGATCCCCAACAAGAGGGCCTTTCGTGCTTTTTAAAATCCAACAATCAGTCATCGCAGCTCAGGGGCATCCAGGTGGCACAGTCGGCACCACTGGTTAACCACCTTCTTTTTGCAGATGACATCCTGTTGTTTTTCAAAGCAAGTCGAGAAGGGGCGGAGGAAGTGTCAAACCTACTAGATGTTTATTGTAATGCATCTGGTCAAAGGGTAAACAGAGACAAATCTTCAATATTTTTTAGTAAAGGTTGTCCCCAGAATGTGAAGGAGGAAGTAAAGATGCTACTTAATGTACAGAATGAATCTCTTAGTGAGAAATATTTGGGTATGCCCTCTGATGTGGGAAGATCGAAAAATGGCACTTCCAAATATTTGAAAGATAGAGTTTGGAAGAAGAACCAGGGTTGGCTTGAGAAACTAATTTCTATGGGAGGAAAAGAAGTGCTTATAAAGTATGTTGTGCAGGCCATCCCGGTTTATTCCATGGGATGTTTTAAACTTCCACGGGGGATATGCGAACACTTGAATATGATGATAAGGAAATTCTGGTGGGGAGCAAAAGAAGGGAAGAGGAAATTTGTGTGGGTGTCTTCGGATGTGATGACCAAACTGAAATATTTGGGAGGCATGGGGTTCAGGGACCTTGAATTGTTTAATTTAGCGCTTCTAGCTCGTCAAGCATGGAGATTGTTAGAGAATCCAAATTCCTTGAGTGCAAAACTACTGAAGGTGGTATATTTCCCGGGAACATCTATTCTGCACGCACAACTAGGATCACACCCATCGCAAGTTTGGAGGGCCATAGTGGAAGGAAGGCACGTCCTGGTTCAGGGATTGATTCGGCGTATTGGTGATGGGACATCCATGGAGATTTGGAACCACAACTGGCTTCCCAGGGAGAGATCAATGAGACCCATCACGACTGCAAATGGTAATCTTTTCCTTGTCTCAGAACTGATTGATGAGACATCCTCTAGATGGAGAGAGGACCTAGTTCGGCACTTTCTTACCCATGGATTCAGAAGTGATTCTGGCATACCCTTATATACAAGGAACGTGACAGACTTTTGGTCATGGGCACATGAGAACAATGGTAACTTTACAGTTCGGTCGACCTATAAGATGCTCATCAACACCAAGTACAGTCGCGAAGGTTGGTTGTTTCATGATGCTGGTAGCTCGAATACAGTGGACTCGACAAAGCAATGGACTAATCTATGGGGCTCCCAGATTCATCCAAAGCTCAAAGTCTTTCTTTGGCGCTTGGCTAAACATTCGATACCCACCTTTGACGTACTAGAGCATAGAAACATGGCCGACTCTGCATGCTGCCCTCTTTACGGGGCTCCTGATTCATGGCGCCATGCTCTTCTGGACTGCTCTCCAACAAGATGTGTATGGGCATTGGCCAATGAGACGATGGTGTAGAAGATGACTGAAGTCACAGACACACATGCAAAGCAATGGATTTCAGCTATGCAGGACCCGTTATCGCACGTGGGATACACTAAGATGGTTGTGACACTTTGGGCAGTGTGGTATTCCAGAAGAAAAGTTGTTTATGAGCATGATTTCAGGCACCCTTGGCAACACATCACTTCATTAGGAGGTATATTCTTAAACTGGGAAACATAGAACAGAAGTTGAAGCCCACACAAACAGTGCAAAACAGAATTTTGGTGAAAGAGACATGGGTTAGGCCACCACAAGGTATATGTAAGTTTAATGTTGATGGTGCTGTATCAAAGAGAGGTAACGGAGGGACACAACTGTGGTGTGTCGAGATGACCAAGGAATTTATATGGGATCGCAGTCAATTGCTTTTCTTGGAATTCTGGATGCACCTACGTTGGAGATACTTGCATGTAGAGAGGCACTAGCACTTGCTTTGAATCTTCAAATCTGGAAAGTCTTGGTGTCCTCAGATTGTTCTACAGCCGTCAAGGAGGTGAAGGCAGGAGAGGCAGGACGTTGTGCTGCTATCATTAAAGAAAACAATGAAAGATCAAAGGAGTTTGAGAGTTGTATTTTCATTCATGAGAGAAGAAGCAGAAACCATGAAGTGGATGCTTTAGCTAAAATTTTCCTTTCTTTGGATATAGGTAGATATGTTTGGTTTGCTCAACCACGTGATATTGTAACGATTCCGGTGAACTTATTTGAATGAGAATCGTTTTTACCCCCCCAAAAAACTAAGGCCTTCTTTGGTTCATAGGAATAGGAAAGTCATAGAAAATGAGATGACATGCATCTCAAATCCTATGCATAGGAATAGAAAAAGAGATGCCCTTTGATTCACATCATATAATTTTTTTCATTGAGTCTAAGCTAATGTTTTTTTTCCTATGAAATGTGAAGGATAGGAAGAATTCCTTCATAGAAATAGGATTTCATTCCTACAAACCAAAAAGCTCTGAAGGAATTTTTTCTATAGAAGTCCTATCCTATGAAAATCCTACAAAATTTCTCCAAATCAAAGAAGGCCTAAATCAGGCGCTAAAGGCGGCAAATAGGAATTGGCACGCAAAGATCACGCACTACTACGCCTACGGGCTGGCCACGGTCGTCCCGTCGAAATCGTAACCACCAAGAGCCCAACGTCCGGAAAAACTCGAAAAAATCCCAACGAGAAGCCCCGGAAAACCCACGCGGAAACCTCACACGTCGCCCTCTTTCCAGCCTGTACCCTCCCCTCCGCCGTCTCCGCCTCTTAACTCTGCATCGCCCCCCATCTCCCCTCTACCCGTGCCGACGGTGCCGTGCCCATCCAAATTCCATTCCCCTCCCCCCGATTCTTTACCTTCCCCCCCTCTCTCGGATGGTAGGGGAATAATAAAGCGGCGCACACTCCCATCCGTCGCCGCCCCGCAATGCGCCTCCTCGCCGCGCTCCTGCTCTTCGCCGCCGCCGCGGCGGCGGCGGCGGCGGCCGAGCTGCCCGAGTTCCGGGAGGCGCCGGCGTTCCGCAACGGCGCGGGGTGCGCGGGCGCGCCCACGATCCACATCGCGATGACCCTCGACGGCACCTACCTGCGCGGGTCCCTCGCGGGCGTCCTCTCCGTGCTCCGCCACGCCGCCTGCCCCGAGTCCATCGCCTTCCACTTCGTCGCCTCCTCGGCGTCCCCCGCGCGCCGCCTCGCCAGGCTCCGCGCCGCGCTCGCCGCCGCCTTCCCCACGCTCCCCGCCACCGTGCACCGCTTCGACGCCCGCCTCGTCCGCGGCAAGATCTCCTCCTCCGTGCGCCGCGCCCTCGACCAGCCCCTCAACTACGCCCGCATCTACCTAGCCGACATCCTCCCCCGCTCAGTCCCCCGCGTCCTCTACCTCGACTCGGACCTCCTCGTCGTCGACGACGTCGCGCGCCTCTGGGCCACCGACCTCGGCCCCGGCGCCGCCCTCGCCGCGCCCGAGTACTGCAACGCCAACTTCACCCTCTACTTCACCGACGCCTTCTGGCGCCACCCCGCCTACTCCTCCGTCTTCGCCAACCGCACGCGCGCGCCCTGCTACTTCAACACCGGGGTCATGGTCATCGACCTCGACCGGTGGCGGGCCGGCGGGTACACGGCCAAGCTCGAGTACTGGATGGACGTGCAGAAGCAGGAGGCCAGGATATACGAGCTGGGGTCTCTCCCGCCGTTCCTCCTCGTGTTCGCGGGCGACGTGAAGGCCGTGCAGCACAGGTGGAACCAGCACGGCCTCGGCGGGGACAACGTGGCGGGCCAGTGCCGGGAGCTGCACCCGGGGCCGGTGAGCCTGCTGCACTGGAGCGGCAAGGGGAAGCCGTGGCTTCGCCTCGACGCCGGCCGCCCTTGCCCGCTGGACGCGCTCTGGGCGCCCTACGACCTGCTCCGCCGCCGCGGCGCCCGTGACGACCTCCTCGCCGCCGTGGCCTGACAATGCGCGGCCCAGGTCGCTGGAGTGACAAGTCAGTCGTCGTCCGAGTCCGGATCACTGCCCATGACCCGGCTCGGTTGCGGCGTCGCCGTCGTCGGGGTCGGTGTCGGTGACTCGGTGTAGGGGCGGTGAGGGACGGACACGCCGTACCTCACAGGATGGGATGGGCCCGGCGCGGGCCCAGGTGGACAATTTTATGTCGCTGGTTGGAGTGGCCCTTTCGGCACTGACATATAGGCCCGCATGGTGGTGACGGATGGGTCGAGGTTTTGCTGAGACGAGATGAGATCTCGCCAGATGCAGGGACGGGTTGTGTACAGCTGTTGTTTTTTTTGCCTGTTGGGGGAATATCTTATTTGATTCCATTCGTTTTCTGTTAGGGTCGAAATCTGTAACAGATGTACTCTATCTATAGTAATACGTACGTACTATAACACCGCCAAAAATAATCGAGGGGGTATTTTTGTTCATTTGTTTTCAGTAGTGCACATCATATGTTAAGGGGTGGGGGCTTAGATTGTGTCAAGTGCATTTCTTAATTCGTTGAGAGCAGATAACTGGGCGTCGTTTTGTGGCGCAAATCTCAAGCCCGCGGCTCCAGATTTCAGGAATCTGATCCGGCGTTTCCACTTTGATTTAAAGCGTTGATGGGCCCTGAACGATTAGGTTAGTGTGTGGTTTGTTGCGATGTGAGTGGTCGGTGGCCAAGTGCTCGGCCGGAACCTTTTTGGTAAAGGCGGGGAAAAATTATTTGGCCCCTTCGTCTCGTGCCCGGTAGGCCAAAGAACCTGTCAAAAAAAAAGAGGCTTAAGAAAGGGCTCGGTCGGTTTCTTCCTTTTCTCCCGTGTGTTACTGTCTCCGGTTGGTGAAAGGGTGATCACTCCATTGCAGCAGCTAGAGTGTTGTGAATGATGTTGTTGTCAGACGTGGGCTTTGTTCAGGCTTACCGCAGATCCGAGGATTACGGCCACACAACTTGCAGCGTAGTACTAACTCGTTGCTTGTTTTGAAGGATACCGATCCTTGGTAGTAGCGGTTTTGAGCACGTGTTACGGTGAGCTTTGTCTAGTGTTTGACTGTTTGGCGGTGTCAAGTTTGTTTCATTGCGCAGCCGGGCAAGGTGACACTGCACAAAAGTTCATGCCCGGAGTTTTGCTGATTACGAACTTCTATGGTGATCCTGAACCTGATCAACCGGTGATATCCCAGTGTATGGTTCACCCGTCGTTGGTTGCCACTGCCAAGAGCTCAAGAGCGTAGCGGTGAGCTCGCTTGCAGTGCTCGGTAGTGGGCTTCAGCAGGTAGCAATAAAGAGGTAGGAGTACGAGTATGGCGTTTTGGTGACCGAGCTTCATGGAGCCCTTTATTTTTGAAAAATTCAAAATTTAAACTTTTTGACTTAAAAAATTCTGAAAATAAATATGCAACTATACACGGATGAAATGTATGTGTGTAAAAATTCAAGATGAAATACTTCGAAATGCGACCTATAGAAAAAAGACAAATTTCTGGACTTTGAGGATGAATAGTAATATATGTTAAAAAGTCTCAGATTTGTCTTTTTTGCACAGCCTTCATTTCAACGTATTTCGTCTTAAAAATTTACACACATGTGTGTTATGCCTCCATGTATATCTGTAATTTTTTTAGATTTTTTTTGAATTGTAAAAATATGAATTTTCATGAATTTTGTGTTCTTCAAAAACCGGCCTCCATGGAGGCCGAGCTCCAAAAGGCATTTTCATAGGAGTACGTACTCCAACTGAGCTCTTTCGTCTTCATGCTCTTAATGGAGTACAGTCTCAGAAGAGAAAACCACTGCTCCTCCTACAGAACTCATCTCATCGATCGTTCACGCGGTCGCGGGGTCTGGTCTAGAGAACTGCAAGAAAATGCACCACCGACAGTCGCGGAGTTTTACCGAGGAAACCACTGCTCCACCATGCGCCCACGCCACGCCGGGGCCGGCACGCGCTCCATGAGACCAGCGGCCCACTCTGGCTGTCTAGCTAGTAGTACAAGTACTATCCCGTAGTGGCCTGGAAGTGAACGCCGGTTTGGGACCCAAACTGTGAAATCAACGGCGCACATAACCAACCCCGATGCCTGGCTGCAGGCGGAGCATTTCTTGTCTTCTTCATCTTGGGAGTTTTTGTGCGTGTCTGTCGTATGCGGTGTGAACTTGTAGCCGCGGCAAGACTAGTTAAGAAATCTCAGTCGAAGCATTTGTTTACAACTTTATTTCGCGTGCTACATGTTGATCATCAATCAGAGCCGGCGATCATCCGTCTTCGTCGCGGCGCAGGGAAAAGAGGAGACTGCGTCACGCACGGGCGTGTTGATTGACATAAGTGCAGGGAGCCGATGGCATGTGTCGGTCCTGGGGTGGTCCACGTGCGGTATTATAACGCTACCGACAGGGAGAAGTGTTCATGGTCGTGCCCCGACATGTGTCGGCCCTGGGGTGGTCCACGTGCGCTATTATAACGCTACCGACAGGGAGAAGTTTTCATGGTCGTGCCCCGAGGTTAACTGATATCTGCTGAATCTCGGTAACAAATCTTGATGTCGTATCTCGCGTGATTGTTTAGTTATCGGTAGATTGACTTGCGCCCCGGATTTATTTTGGCGCTGTTTGGTTTTCGCCCCATGGCGTTAAAAGGCGGGCAAATGCAGTGGGCAATGCTTAACTCGCTCTACCTTTTTCCGCCCCCTGAACAATGTTTCTGGAACTAATGTATTTTTGTTCATTTGCAATGGAAAGGGGGTTTAGCCCGGTTAAAAAAAAATCTAACAGGTGGTAACAGAAAAAGTTTTTCGAGGAGGACGTGCTTGTTGATCTAGAAGAAGGATCGACTCCGAAATGAGATTGTCATTGGCTACACTGTTCTCGACATAAAAAAAAGTTGAAAACGCAATACACACATATTGATGGATCAACGAAAGGTGTGTGTCGGCGTGGCAGCAGTAGGCGAGACATGTCATGATTTGGTCGGTTGGACCGATCCGGTGAGCGTACAGGCGGTGGGCTTATGTACGTATGTGGTGGGATCTTTGACGCATGCTCACGGAAAAAGGATCACTGACGCTTGGTGATCCATGCAAGAGGCCCACCGAGGGTGCGGGGAAGTCGTCTAAGGCCTTTGACGCGCTCCAATCTTTATTCCTGCTCGTTCTCGAGTAGATAAATAATAACAAACGAATTTTTATGTTGAATACTACCTAACATATACTTAATCAAATGATGTAATTGCGGTATGGATATTGGGATACGAATGATTCAATGCAATAGTCTATCAGTTTGATATTGAAACAATAATACATAAGCATACTAGTAAACAATCATTGCATTCTAGAATAAAGAGGCTAAAGAACATGATCCCTACACATTTAATCATGTAAAGCATGGCATGCTCAGTCTTCCTAACATAAAGGTACCAAATCATGAACAACCCCGGTGTCAGGCCAAACAATTGAATCATACTTTTTCTCGCTTCAGTTTTTTCAACTCTCACACAATACTTGGGCATAGCCAAGGACTTAGCACTTTGGATGGCAAAGAGAATGATGATGGGGGTTTATAAGGGAAGACAAAAAGGTATAAGAAAGTCTCACATCAACGAGGCTTGATTGTTAGGCAATGAAGAGGCCTTACAATCGATGTCAATGCGAGGAGTTGGGATTGCTATGCAACGAATGCACTAGAACTATAAGTATATGAAAGCTCGCTATATGAAATTAAGTGGGTGTGCATCCAACTTACATGCTCATGAAGACCTCGAGCATTTGAGGAAGCTCGTCATCAGAATATGCAAGTCAATTCTATAATGTAAAAAATCCCACTAGTATATGAAAATGAAAATCATGGAGACTCTCTATATGAAATGCATGGTGATACTTTGAAGCACAAGTGTGTTAAAATGATACTAGTGTGCCTCCTCTCTCTCTTTTGCTCATTTTTTTCTCCTTTTTCCCTCCTTTTTTTTTCTTTTTTTGAATGGCCTCATGGATCCCATCCCCCTTTTTTGAAATCATAAATCTCCTCCTATTCATTTCCTCACAGGTAGGGGCACACTCTAGTAATGATGATCATCACATTTTATTTACTTATAAATCATAAACATATGAATAACACAATGACTAAAAATGAATGCCTCTGGTAGTATACTGGGATGCACAATGATCTAGCGTAACTTGTACTATATGTGAGGGAACACAATATTTCAAAAAAAAATTCCTACGATCACGCAAGCTCTATCTAGGAGATGCATAGCAACGAGACGGGGAGAGTGTGTCTGATACGTCTCCAACGTATCTACTTTTCCTAACGATTTTCCTCTTGTTTTGGACTCTAATTTGCATAATTTGAATGAAACTAACCCCGGACTGACGCTGTTGTCAGCAGAACTAGCATGGTATTGTTTTTGTGCAGAAATAAAAGTTCTCGGAATGGAACAAAACTTTGCGAGGAATTTTTATATAATATATAAGAATTTCTGGAGCCAAGACCTACCGAAGAGGGGGGGGGCACTTGGGTGGGCACAACCCACCAGGGCGCGCCCCCCTCACCTGGCGCGCCCAGGTGGGTTGTCCCCACCTGGTGGTCCCGCAGACCCTGATTCCAACTCCATAAATGCCTATTTTCCAGAAAAAATCAGGGAGAAAGAATTATCACGATCCACGCGACGGAGCCGCCGTCACCTCCTGTTCTTCATCGGGAGGCCAGATCTGGAGTCCGCTTGGGGCTCCGGAGAGGGGGATCTTCGTTCTTTGCCATCACCAACCCTTCTCCATCGCCAATTCCACGATGCTCCCCATCGGGAGTGAGTAATTCCTTCGTAGGCTCGCTGGTCGGCGAGAAGTTGGATGAGATTCATCATGTAATCGAGTTAGTTTTGTTAAGGCTTGATCCCTAGTATCCATTATGTTCTAAGATTGATGTTGCTATGACTTTGCCATGCTTAATGCTTGTCACTTTGGGCCCGGGTGCCATGATTCCAGATCTAAACCGTTTATGTTATCACCATTATATCCATGCTCTAGATCCGATCTTGCAAGTTATAGTTACCTACTATGTGTTATGATCCGGCAACCCTGGAGTGACAATAACCGGGACTTCTCCCGGTGATATCCGTAGTTTGAGGAGTTCATGTTTTCACTATGTGCTAATGCTATGTTCTGGTTCTCTATTAAAAGGAGGCCTTATTATCCCTTAGTTTCCAATATGGACCCTGCTGCCACAGGAGGGTAGGACAAAAGATGTCATGCAAGTTCTTTCCATAAGCACGTATGACTATTCACGGAATACATGCCTACATTATATTGACGATCTGGAGCTAGTGCCGTATCGCCCTAGGTTATAACTATCTCATGATGAATATCATCTAACAAGTCACCGATCCAATGCCTACGAATTTATCTTATATTGTTCTTGCTAAGTTACTACTGCTATCACTGTTATCGTTACCATTGCTACTGCTACTATTATCAAAACTATCATACTACTTTGCTACTGATCACTTTGCTGCAGATAATTAATATCCAGGTGTGGTTGAATTGACAACTCAGCTGCTAATACGTTCAAATATTCTTTGGCTCCCCTTGTGTCGAATCTAAAAATTTGGGTTGAACACTCTACCCTCGAAAACTGTTGCGATCCCCTATACTTGTGGGTTATCAAGACCTTTTTCTGGCGCCGTTGCCGGGGAGCATAGCTATATTTGTTGATTCACTTGGGATTATTATCATATTATCATTATGAAGAATCTGAAGGATGCTAAGACTAAGATATTTCCCTCAAAGACGAGGGGATGTAAGGAACCGCCATCCAGTTCTGCTTTAGATTCACCTTCTGTTATAAGTAAACTTGCAACACCACCACATGCTATTAATTCTGATATGTTGCAAGTTATTGATGATGCTACTTTTGCTATGGATAATGCTTATGATGATGCTAGTACCTTGCTTAATGATGATGTGCCACTTGGTGACTTTCTTGAAAAACAAATTGCTAGAGTAATACAATATGATGTTGTTGAATCTGATGATGAGCTTGAAACTGAAACTCCTGCTAGAACTAGCCCTCCTAGATATGAATTGCCTAAGGTACCGGAAGGTTATGTTATGAGTGAACAAACAACTAGAGATATTCTTGCTTGCAGAGATAGAGATGATATAGATAAATTATTATGCAAGTATAAAGAAAAATCTCTAAATGCTAGAATGAAATGTGATCCTAAGTTTGCTACTTTACCTATCTTTATTGATGATAAGGATTATGAATTCTCCGTCGACCCAGAGTTAATTACGTTGGTTGAATCTGATCCTTTCCATGGTTATGAAACTGAAACTGTTGTGGCACATCTTACTAAGTTGAATGACATAGCCACCCTTTTTACTCATGATGAGAAAACTCGCTATTACTATATTCTCAAATTATTTTCATGCTCATTAAAGGGTGATGCTAAAGCTTGGTGCAATACTCTTGCTCTTGGTTGTGTGCGTAGTCCCTGGGATATGATTTATTACTTCTCTGAAAAATATTTTCCTGCTCATAAGAAACAAGCTGCCTTACAAAAAATATTTAACTTTGTGCAAACTAAAGAAGAGAGTCTCCCACAAGCTTGGGGGAGGCTTTGCCAGTTACTTAATGCTTTGCCTGATCACCCCCTTAAGAAAAATGAAATACTTGATATCTTCTATAATGGACTAACCGATGCTTCTAGGGACTTCCTAGATAGTTGTGCTGGTTGTGTTTTCAGGGAATGAACTGTTGGACAAGTTGAAGAATTATTGAATAATATATTGAAAAATTATGATGATTGGACTCTTCCTGAACCACCGGCTGAACCCACTCCGAAGAAGAGGGGTATATTATATCTCAGTCCTGAAGATATGCAAGAGGCAAAGAAATCTATGAAGGAAAAATGTATTAAAGCTGAGGATGTTAAAAATTTACCTCCTATTGAAGAAATACATGGGCTTAATACACCACCATGGCCTAAGGCGGTAGAGGTAAATTCTCTTATGAAGTTCAATGATAATGAAAATCCTCACAATATGCATCCTAGCCAATGCCTTTATGAGTTTGAAAACTACATTAGAAAACAAGATCACTTCAATGCAAATGTTATGAAACAATTGAAATACAATTCTGATATGATTGCTCGCTTGAGTGACTTGTTATTTAGAATATCAAATGATGTTAGAGGTGTTGGAAAGCATGCTTCTATGGTTCAAACTCAGTTAGAACAAGTTGCTAAATCTCAAAGAGAATTGCTTGATGAAATGAATAATAATATGCATGACTTTGCTGTTAGAGTTGCAACTAGAGGAGGTAAAATTACTCAGGAACCACTTTATCCTAAGGGACACCAAAAAACAATTGAACAAGATTCACAAAGAAACAACACTAGTGCACCTAGTCCTTCTAGAAAGAAAAATAAAAATAAAAATGATAGGACTTCACATGCTCCTAGTGAACCCGAAATAGAAAAACCTCCTGATAAAGATAATGAAACTTCTATCTTAGATGCTGAAACTCAGTCTGGTAATGAACAGTCACCTAGTGATAATGAAAAAGATAATGCTAATGTTCATGAAAATACCCAGCCAAATAATAAAGAACCAGACAATGATGTTGAGATATAACCACCTGTTGATCTTGATAACCCACAACCTAAGAATAAAAGGTATGATAAAAGAGACTTTGTGGCTACAAAACACGGTAAAGAAAGAGAACCATGGGTTCAAAAACCTATGACTTTTCCACCCAAGTCAACTAAAAAGAATGATGATGAAGAATTTGAACGCTTTGCTGAAATGCTGAGGCCGGCCTTTTTGTGTACTCGCTTGACTGATATCTTGAAAATGCCTCCTTATGCGAAGTATATGAAAGACATCATCACAAATAAGAGAAAAATACCAGAAGCTGAGATCTCCACTATGCTTGCTAACTATACTTTTAAAGATGGAGTACCTAAAAAACTTGGAGATCCTGGAATACCAACTATACCTTGCTCCATCAAAAAGAATTGTGTGAAAACTACTTTGTGTGATTTAGGAGATGGTGTTAGTGTTATGCCTTTCTCTTTATTAAAAGACTTGATTTGAATAAACTCACACTTACTAAAATATCTTTGCAAATGACTGATAAATCAACTGCCATACCTATCGGTATCTGTGAGGATGTGCCCGTTGTTGTTGCTAATGTTACTATTTTGACTGACTTTGTTATACTTGAGATGCCCGAGGGCAACAATATGTCGATTATCCTTGGTAGACCCTTCTTGAATACTACAGGGGCTGTTATTGATTGCAATAAAAGCAAGATCACTTTTCATATCAATGGTAATGAGAATATGGTGCACTTTCCGAAGAAACAATTCCAAGTGAATGGTATTAATGTTACTGAAAAATCTCCGACAATCACTATTGGAAGTTTTCAAATACCTCTACCTACTGTCAAAAAGAAATATGAAATGCTTATTGTTGGGGACATTCATATCCCCATTAAGGTAACTTAGTGATTTACGGAAGTTCTTAGGTTTCATGCAATCGAAAGTGGTTGTTAATAAGACTTGATCAACCTTATTAATGGATCATTTTTGAGCGGTATGAAGTTAATGAATTTAGTAAGCACTACCTTCTGTCCCTACTTTTTATTTTCTGTTTTTATTAGTTAAATAAAATAAAATGCCATGTTCTGTCTGTTTTCTGAATTTCCCGTACAATAAAAAATGACCCAAAAATAAAAGTTCTCAGAATGCCCTGAAAATTTAATACGATTTTTTTTGAATATTTCTGAATTTTTGGTGCAAATTACATCAGAGGTAGGTGTACCAGGTGGGCACAACCCACCTGGGCGCGCCAAGACCCCCAGGCGCGCCTTTGTGGGTTGTGGTCCCCACGTGCCCCCCTCACTTATCTCTTCATACCACATCATCATGTACCCCCAGAAAAAAAATCTCCATTGCTGTCTTTCCCATGTTCTTGCTCTCAAATCCGCGGATTTCGATCTCTTTGCTCGAAGCTCTGTTTCCAAAACTGTTTCGGGGGATTGTTGCTTGGTATGTGACTCCACCGTTTGTCCAATTAGTTTTTGTTTTAGTGGTTTATATTGTGAATAATTAGCTACTCTTGGTGCTGTTGTAGATGAGCTTGCATCTTGAATTCTTAGTATTCTAAGTAGTTTGAATGCTTGCTATGGCCTCTATGTATCCCTATGAGTAGTTGGTATCATTTTTGTGAAGTTTTGTTGAGAAAATTTTGTGGGCTAATAAATTTCAGAATTTTGTTCATAGGAAAACCATGAATATCTTTAGGAAGTTTGGTTCCAAGAAGAACTCCAAGGGTGTTATTGGGGAGTCATCTGATAGTGATCTTGATCCTCAGAGGTTGGCGGAAGTACGGCCGTGTGAATGGCCGCACACCCCATTCCTGGAAGAGGCTGGAATCCTTCAGGAGTTCATGCAATATGCTGCTAATGCCGGCCTCACCGACTTCATCACAGATGAGTGTGAATAGCACCAAATCCTCACAAACATCTTTGTTCTGAGCTTTACTTTCCTACCTAGGAATAATCCTCCTGAAGTGAGCTTTGATTTATATGGTGAAAACCATCGATACCATTTACTGAATTTTGTGACATATGCATGGTCCCTTCTGATGGGAGCTTAGCCGAGCCTAGGTCGGCGGAGTTTGAGGCTTTTTATCGTAGTTTGACAGTGGGAGATGAGAGAGGGGTGTTAGCTATCACTGCCACTGTCTTGCATTGTCCTGCTGTTCATTACTTTGCTCTTTTCATTGCAAAATGCTTGCTTGCTAGGGAGAAGGTGGGTGCGCTCAGCTCACCAGACCTTGTTGTTTTCGTCATGCATTAGAGGGCGAAAACACTTATAGCTTGGGAGCTATTGTGGCTCGTTGCCTCCACCTTAATAAATCCAAGGGTAAAGTTCATGGTGGGATTTATGCTACTCGTTTGGCGGCTCACTTCGAGGTTGAGATACGCCCTCATGATTATCCTCTGACCAAGGTTTACCTAGACCGTGCTGCCATGGATCACCACCATTTTACTGATGATAAATCTCCTGACATTCCTATTCCATATAACCTGGTTTTTAGCATTGAAACTCATGATATTATTCCACTGCCTGCTCCTTCTTTGTTTGATCCTGTTGTCAAGGGCAGATATAGGATTATGCCTGCAGATATCATCGCCTACCGGAACGCTCAGGCTGCTGCAGAGGTAGTGGAGGAGCCTCCGCAGTGGGATCCGTGGATGCCCGCTCCTCAGTACCCCAACTACTATCCAGGCTACTGATCGATTACCAAGATAGGCCAAAAGCCTAAGCTTGGGGGAGTACGTGTTTCTCACCGACATTACATTCATGTCCACTTATTCATCTTGTCGGTGTTCACACTTTTTTATTGTATCATCCATGCTTAGATTTATTTTTCTTGCTTTCCTCTTGTGTGTTTGAAAAGCTTTAGAAAAACAAAAGAAATTAGTTGTAGCTAGTTTATTTTCTATGCATGCTTAGCTATAATATTAAAAAGAAAACCCCAAAAGATTTCCTTGTTCTTATTTTGTTTGTTGGGAGCTTTCCCGTGTAAATAGTTTTTCTCGTTTTTTGATTTTCCCTTTTATTTACTTGTTCAAGAAAACCAAAAACTCCAAAAATATTTCAGTGTGTTTCTCTGAATTTCTTTTCTTTTTGTTCGAGTTGTACCAAGGAGAAGATCATGATGAAAATGTTGAGTGGCTCTCACATGAATAACTGTTGAACTAATAAAGAGCCCATTTTACCTTGTCTTCTCCTGTTGAGTAAAATGTTTTGCAGACTCCAGCTTAGTCCATGGCACTCTTGTACTATTATTATTTTCACATCGTTCGGTCGTGAAAGTGAAAGGCAATAATGACGATATTTGATGAACTGGTCATGGCAGAGAGAAACAAGTATGAACTCGACTTGTTCTATTTGTGTAAATATGTTTAACCTAGTATCCATGATTCAGCCCATTATGATTAAACATGTTTGCAATGACAATTAGAGATTATAGTTTCTCATGCCATGCATAAGTAGCTGGGAGTGAATAATGATTTATGATTCAGCCCATTATGATTAAACATGTTTGTAATGACAGTTAGAGATTATAGTTTCTCATGCCATGCATAAGTAGCTGGGAGTGAATAATGATTTATCTTCGATATCAACATTGCGTTAAAATGATTGTGATGTAGTATGATGATATGGTATCCTCCTCTGAATGTTCGAGTGGCTTGACTTGGCACATGTTCATGCATGTAGTTGAATCAAAACCAACATAGCCTCTATGATATTTATGTTCATGGTGTTTATATCCTACTCATGCTAGTGTCCAATGTTACTTATGCATAATGCATGATCATGATCGTTGTTGCTCTCTAGCTGGCTGCTTCTCAATCTAATTGCTAGCCTTCGCCTGTACTAAGTGGGGATTCTGCTTGTACATCAAAAACCTTGAACCCAAAGTTATTCCATATGAGTTCATCATACCTACCTATATGCGGTATTACCCTGCCGTCCTAAGGAAATTTGCATGTGCCACCTCTAAAAACTTCTAAAAATATATCCGTTTTGTGTGCCTGGATCGTTCATGGAACGACAGGAGGTGGTCGGTATCTTCCATCCTAAGTGGGTTATTCTTAGGTCGAGTGTTTATTCACTCGCCATCGCACGAGAAAAGGGCGGTAATAGGGATGCCCAGTCCCAAACTGCAAAATACAAAAATATTTAATCTCTCAAATAATCAAACAAAAACTCCCAATGGAGTCAAAACCTTTACTTTTATCGCTTGTGAACCACCACTAGCTTGTTTAGCATGGGAGATATTGGTAATTGATGGTCGTGAAGTAAATGAGAAGGGTGCATGTCTCAAAATACATTTATCTCTGTTTTAAAAACTTGAGCTCTGGCACCTCTGCAAATCACTGCTTCCCTCTGGGAAGGGACTATCTATTTACTTTTATGTTGTGTCATCACCTTCTAAAACAAGCGCTAGAACCTGAGAGCACATCTGTCATGACTTATGCATTGTGTGTAGCTAATGTTGGGTGCATCATGAATGGATCTTTTCTACCATAAGTTACAACGTTTAGTCGCTGCTTGGAAATTGGAGGTTCTCTGCATTTATGTTTTGCGGTCTCAGAAAGGGCTAGCGAGATACCACTATTGTCATATAATATCATGGTCGTTTTGACAACGTGTTGCCGTTTGAGATGTCTTATTATTGCTCGCTAGCTGATTATGTCATTGATATGAGTTAATATAATCTTTAAGAGTTATGGTCGTCATGGTTAGTTATAATGTTGGTTGAAAACCTGGGTGCTGTTTAAGCTTATTTATGCAAACAAGAGCAAAAGAGTTCGTAAAAGTTTTTATTTTTCACTTTCAATTTATCAACTGAGTTGCTTGAGGACAAGCAAAGGTTTAACATTGGGGGAGTTGATACGTCCCCAAAGTATCTACTTTTCCTAACGCTTTTCCTCTTGTTTTGGAATCTAATTTGCATGATTTGAATGAAACTAACCCTGAACTGACGATGTTTTCAGCAGAACTACCATGGTGTTGTTTTTGTGCAGAAATAAAAGTTCTCGGAATGGAACGAAACTTTGTGAGGAATTTTTATATAATATATAAGAATTTCTGGAGCCAAGACCTACCGAAGGGGGGCACCTGGGTGGGCACAACCCACCAGGGCGCGCCCCGCTCACCTGGCGCGCCCAGGTGGGTTCTCCCCACCTGGTGGCCCCGCAGACCCTGATTCCAACTCCATAAATGCCTATTTTCCAGAAAAAATCAGGGAGAAAGAATTATCGTGATCCATGAGATGGAGCCGCCGTCACCTCCTGTTCTTCATCGGGAGGCCAGATCTAGAGTCCGTTTGGGGCTTCGGAGAGGGGGATCTTCGTTCTTCTTCATCACGAACCCTTCTCCATCGCCAATTCTATGATGCTCCCCACCCGGAGTGAGTAATTCCTTCATAGGCTCGCTGGTCGGTGAGGAGTTGGATGAGATTCATCATGTAATCGAGTTAGTTTTGTTAGAGCTTGATCCCTAGTATCCACTATGTTTTAAGATTGATGTTGCTATGACTTTGCCATGCTTAACGCTTGTCACTTTGGGCTCGGGTGGCATGATTTCAGATCTGAACCGTTTATGTTATCACCATTATATCCTTGTTCTAGATTCGATCTTGCAAGTTATAGTTACCTACTACTCCCTCCGGTCCTTTTTACTCTGCATATAAGGATTGTCTGAAGTCAAACTACGTAAAGTTTGACCATATTTATATGAAAAATATTAACATCTATAATGCTAAATTTATACAATATGAAAATTAAAGTCATGACGCATCTAATGTTGTTGATTTCACATTCTAAATGTTTGTATTTTTTCTATAAACTTGGTCAAAGTTTACGAGGTTTGACTTCAGACAAATCTTATATGCAAACTAAAAAGGACCGGAGGGAGTACATGTTATGATCCGGTAACCCCAGAGTGACAATAACCGGGACTTCTCCGGTGATGACCGTAGTTTGAGGACTTCATGTATTCACTATGTGTTAATTCTTTGTTCCGATTCTCTATTAAAAGGAGTCCTTAATATCCCTTAGTTTCCAATATGGACCCCACTGCCACGGGAGGGTAGGACAAAAGATGTCATGCAAGTTCTTTCCATAAGCACGTATGACTATTTACGGAATACATGCCTACATTATATTGACGAACTGGAGCTAGTGCCGCATCGCCCTAGGTTATAACTGTCTCATGATGAATATCATCCAACAAGTCACCGATCCAATGCCTACGAATTTATCTTATATTGTTCTTGCTAAGTTACTACTGCTATCACTGTTACTGTTACCATTGCTACTGCTACTATTATCCAAACTATCATTCTACTTTGCTACTGATCACTTTGCTGCAGATAATTAATCTCCAGGTGTGGTTGAATTGACAACTCAGCTACTAATACCTTCAAATATTCTTTAGCTCCCTTGTGTCGAATCTATAAATTTGGGTTGAATACTCTACTCCCAAAAACCGTTGTGATCCCTTATACTTGTGGGTTATCAGTGTCCACGTACCCTCATAGACCGAAGGCGGAAGCATTTAGTAATACGGTTGATGTAGTCGAACGTCTTCACGATCCAAACGATCCTAGGACGAACGTACGACACCTCCGTGTTCAGCACACGTTCAGCATGATGACGTCCCTCGAGCAATTGATCCAATTGAGGACAAGGGGGAGTTCTGTCAGCACGATGGCGTGGTGACGGTGATGATGAAGTTACCGGCGCAGGGCTTCACCTAAACACTACGACGATATGACCGAGGTGTTGAACTGTGGAGGGGGGCACCGCACACGACTAAGAGATTGTCTATTGTGTCTTTGGGGTGCCCCTGCCTCCGTATATAAAGGGGGAGGAGGAGGTGGCCGGCCTAAGGGGGAGCGCCATAAGGGGGGAGTCCTACTTGGACTCCTAGTCCAAGTAGGATTTGGCCCCCTCCTTCCTTCCACCGGAGAGGGAAAATGGGAAGGGAGAAAGAGGGAGAAGGAAAGAGGGGGGGCGCCCCCCTCCCCTAGTATAATTCGGTTTGGGAAGGGGGGGCGCACCTCTCATGTGGCCTTTCTCCTCTCCTCCAGTAAGGCCCATGAGACGTCTCCGTTGTATCTATAATTTTTTATTGTTCCATGCCAACATTATACAACTTTCATATACTTTTGGCAACTTTTTATACTATTTTTGGGACTAACATATTGATCCAGTGCCTAGTGCCAGTTCTTGTTTGTTGCATGTTTTTTGTTTCGTAGAAAATCCATATCAAACGGTGTCCAAAGGGATAAAAACTGACAGAGATTATTTTTGGAATATATGTGATTTTTGGGAAGAAGAATCAACGTGAGACGATGCCCGAGGGGGCCACGAGGCAGGGGGCGCGCCCTGGGCCCTTGTGGGCACCCGTAAGGCAGTTGGTGCCCTTCTTTCTCCACAAGAAAGCCAATATCTGGATAGAAATCGTGTTAAAATTTCAGCCCAATCGGAGTTAAGGATCTCCGGGAATATAAGAAACGATGAAAGGCCAGAATCTGGAACGCAGAAACAGAGAGAGACAGAGAGACAGATCCAATCTCAGAGGGGCTCTCGCCCCTCCGCCGCCATGGAGGCCATGGACCAGAGGGGAAACCCTTCTCCCATCTAGGGAGAAGGTCAAGGAAGAAGAAGAAGAGGGGCTCTCTCCCCCTCTCTCCTGGTGGCACTGGAACGCCGTCGGGGCCATAAAAGTCACCGCAATCTACACCAACACCTCCGTCATCTGCACCAACATCTTCATCACCTTCCCCCATCTATCTATAGTTGTCCACTCTCCCGCAACCCACTGTACCCTCTACTTGAACATGGTGCTTTATGCTTCATATTATTATCCAATGATGTGTTGCCATCCTATGATGTCTGAGTAGATTTTCGTTGTCCTATCGGTAATTGGTGAATTGCTATGATTGGTTTAATTTGCTTGTGGTTATGTTGCTGTCCTTTGGTCCCATCATATGAGCGCGTGCGTGGATCATACCATAGGGTTAGTTGTATGTTGATAGGACTATGTATTGGAGGGCAAGCGTGACAGAAGCTTCAACCTAGCATAGAAATTGATGCATACAAGATTGAAGGGGGACCAATATATTTTAATGCTATGATTGGGTTTTACCTTAATGAACGTTAGTAGTTGCGGATGCTTGATAATAGTTCCAATCATAAGTGCATAGAATTCCAAGTCAGCGATGACATGCTAGCAGTGGCCTGTCCCACATAAAACTTGTTATCGGTCTAGTAACATAGTCAATTGCTTAGGGACAATTTCACAACTCCTACCACCACTTTTCCACACTTGCTATACTAACTTTATTGCTTCTTTACCTAAAACAGCCCCTAGTTTTTATTTACGTTCTCTTTATATTCTTGCAAACCTATCCCATTACACCTACAAAGTACTTCTAGTTTCATACTTGTTCTAGGTAAAACGAACGTTAAGCGTGCATAGAGTTGTATCGGTGGTCGATAGAACTTGAGGGAATATTTGTTCTACCTTTAGCTCCTCATTGGGTTCGACACTCTTACTTATCGAAAGAGGCTATAATTGATCCCCTATACTTGTGGGTTATTGATACATCTCCGTCGTATCTATAATTTTTTATTGTTCCATGCCAATATTATACAACTTTCATATACTTTTGGCAACTTTTTATACTATTTTTGGGACTAACATATTGATCCAGTGCCCAATGCCAGTTCCTGTTTGTTGCATATTTTTTGTTTCGCAGAAAATCCATATCAAACGGAGTCCAAACGGGATAAAAACTGACGAAGATTTTTTGGAATATATGTGAATTAGGGGACGTGAAATCAACGTGAGACGATGCTCGAGGGTCCCATGAGGCAGGGGGCGCGCCCCTGACCCTCGTGGACACCCCATAAGGCGGTTGGTGCCCTTGTTTCGCCGCAAGGAAGCTAATATCCGGATAAAAATTGTGTCCAAAATTCAGCCCAATCGGAGTTACAAATCTCCGAGAATATAAGAAATGATGAAAGGGCAGAATCTGAAACGCAGAACCAGAGAGAGAGACAGAAAGACATATCCAATCTCGGAGGGGCTCTCGCCCCTCCCATGCCATGGAGACAAAGGACCAGAGGGGAAACCCTTCTCCCATCTAGGGAGAAGGTCAAGGAAGAATAAGAAGTGGGGGGCTCTATCCCCCTCTCTTCCGGTGGCGCCGGAATGCCACCGGGGCCATCATCATCACCGCTATCTACACCAACAACTTCACTGCCATCATCACCAACTCTTCCCCCCTCTATGCAGCGGTGTAACCCCTCTTTTACCCTCTGTAATCTCTACTTAAACATGGTGCTTAACGCTATATATTATTTCCCAATGATGTATGGCTATCCTATGATGATTGAGTAGATCTTTTTTGTCCTATGGGTTAATTGATGATCGTGATTGGTTTGAGTTGCATGTTTTATTATTGGTGCTATCCTATTGTGCTCTCTGTGTCGCGCAAGCATGAGGGATCCCCTCTGTCGGGTTTGCAATATGTTCATGATTTGCTTATGGTGGGTGGTGTGAGTGACAGAAGCACAGACCTGAGTAAGTAGGTTGTTTGCGTATGGGAGTAAAGAGGACTTGATGCCTTATAATGCTATGGTTGGGTTTTACCTTAATGATCTTTAGTAGTTGCAGATGCTTGCTAGAGTTCCAATCATAAGTGCATATGATCCAAGAAGAGAAAGTATGTTAGCTTATGCCTCTCCCTCAAATAAAATTGCAATAATGATTACCGGTCTAGTTATCGATTGCCTAGGGACAAATAACTTTCTTGTGTGACAAAAAGCTCTCTACTAAACCTAACTTAGTTGTGTCTTTATCTAAACAGCCCCTACTTTTTATTTACGCGCTCTTTATTATCTTGCCAACCTATCCAACAACACCTACAAAGTACTTCAAGTTTCATACTTGTTCTAGGTAAAGCGAACATTAAGCGTGCGTAGAGTTGTATCGGTGGTCAATAGAACTTGAGGGAATATTTGTTCTACCTTCAGCTCCTCGTTGGTTTCGACACTCTCACTTATCGAAAGAGGCTACAATTGATCCCCTATACTTGTGTGTTATGAAGACCTTTTTCTGGCACCATTTTTCGGGGAGTTATAGCGTGGGGTGAATATTCTTGTGTGTGCTCGTTTGCTTTATCACTAAGTAATATTTATTTGTTGTTCTAAGTTGTTCTCTATATTTAGTTATGGATATGGAACACGAAATACCAAAAAAATTAGGTTTACTTGCTACTCATGGAGATGGGGAACCTCCTAAAACCCTCGATGCTCATTATGTGAAAGAGATCATGTACTACTTTGATAATCCTAAGAAAACCCCATTCAATAATGTTATGGGAGACATGTTGGATCAACGTGAATACTTTAGGGATTATCGCTTGACTCAAAAGGGAAACTATTATGGGATCAAATTTATATGTTGCATTGGTATGCTCAACAACTATGCTTGAGATATGATTATACTTGTTGCTCTAGGATGAAGGCTCCACACCTTCCCTTTTCATGCGAATTTAGTGATAATGAAAGCTTAGCTTCATATGCTAATGGTATATATGATTACTATGATGTGGAACGAATAAAAGAATTCGTTGCTTTTATGGGTGCTTATGAAATTGAATCTTTGTTTAAAGAGTGTGAAAATCTTGATGATGCTGTTTACAGACCTGAAAATTTTGCTATGCTTAGATATTGCTATGAGAATTATGAATTCAATTCTGATATTGATGATTTTATTGAGAGAGTCTCCGTTGTCCAAGAAGAGATTAATATTTTACAGGAGTCTATGGAAGAAGAAATTGATGAAACTGTGAGCTCTTTGGATGAAAAAGATGATGAGGAGAGAGAAGAACAAAAGGAGGAAGAGCGGATTAGCTACCCGTACCCACCTTCTACTGAGAGTAACTCTTCAACTCATACATTATTTAATGTCCCTTCATTCTTACCGAAGGATGAATGCTATGATCCCGTTGATTCGTTTGAAATATCCATTTTGATGAACTTTATGCTTGCTATTCTTGTGGCCAAGATGCCAATATGAATTATGCTCATGGAGATGAACTTGCTATAGTTCCTTATGTTAAACATGACATTGTTGCTATTCACCCACACATGATAGTCCTATTATCTTTTTGAATTCTCCCGACTACACTATATCGGAGAAGTTTGCCCTTATTAAGGATTATATTGATGGGTTGCGTTTTACTACTACACATGATGATTTTTATAGATATAATATGCATGTGCTTGCTGCTCCTACTTGCAATTATTATGAGAGAGAAACTAAATCTCCGCCTCTCTATGTTTCCAATATGATAAAATTGCAAGAAACTCTTATACTATGCATTGGCCTTTACTATGTGTGCATGAATTGTTCTTTTATGACATGCCGATGCATAGGAATAGAGTTAGACTTCGTTGTTGCATGATATATGTTAATTTGTGCTCACTACTAAATCACAAATCATTGTTAATTAAAATTGGCTTTTATATACCTTGGGATCCGGGTGGATTCATTACTTGAGCACTATATGCCTAGCTTAATGGCTTTAAAGAAAGCGCTGCCAGGGAGACAACCCGGAAGTTTCAGAGAGTCATTTATTTCTATTTAGTGCTTTTATATAGTTCAAAAACAAATAAAAATAAAGAGGGGAACCCAAAACTTTTCAAAAAGGAAAGTGAAAGTGAGAGAGACAAGCATTGTTGAAGTGGGGGAGCTCCTTGAACTTTGTTCATGCTCACGGAAACTTTATGAATCTTGATTACAGAAAATTTTCAACAAAAATAATTATACCCTTGTACAATTCCATTATATTATAATAATAATGTGCCAATATTTGCCTTTAGGATGTTTACATTGCTTGTTGGTTTGTGCGGTGCAGAACAGAAACTTTGGCTGTAATGCGCGATTTTACATTTTTTACCGGAACGTTAAATGGTTCTGAAACTTTTTCCACTGTCTTTCTATACAAATTTTTTATTTTTCCTAAATTTTTTTCAGAATTTTTGGAGTACCAGAAGTATGGTGAATGTTCAGATTACTACAGACTGTCCTGTTTAAGACAGATTCTGTTTTTGATGCATAGTTTGCTTGTTTTGATGAAACTATCAATTTCTATCAGTGGATTAAGCCATGTAAAAGTTATATTGCAGTAGCTACAATGCAAAAACAAAATATTAATTGGTTTGCAACAGTACTTAGAGTAGTGATTTGCTTTATTATACTAACGGATCTTACCGAACTTTTTGTTAAGTTTTGTGTGATTGAAGTTTTCAAGTTTTGGGAGAGATCACGATGGATGAAGGAATAAGGAGTGGCAAAAGCCTAAGCTTGGGGATGCCCGAGGCACCCCAAGGAAATATTCAAGGACTCCCAATCAACCAAGCTTGGGGATGCCCCGGAAGGCATCCCCTCTTTCTTTTAACAATCATCGGTAATTTTACTTGGAGCTATATTTTTATTCATCACATGATATGCGTAAATCTTGGAGCGTATTTTGCATTTAGTTTTCACTTTTATTTGATGCACCATGCTGGTATGAGATAGTCCTTGGTTTATTTATAGAATGCTCATTGCACTTCACTTATATCTTTTGATTATGGCTTTATAGAATGCTTCATGTTCTTCACTTATATCATTTGAAGTTTGGATTGCCTGTTTCTCTTCACATAGAAAACCGCCATTTTTAGAATGCTCTTCTGCTTCACTTATATTTGTTAGAGCGTGGGCATATCTTTTGTAGAAAGAATTAAACTCTCTTGCTTCACTTATATCTATTTAGAGAGATGACATGAATTGGTCATTCACATGGTTAGTCATAAAATCCTACATAAAACTTGTAGATCACTGAATATGATATGTTTGATTCCTTGCAATAGTTTTGCGATATAAAGATGGTGATATTAGAGTCATGCTAGTGGGTAGTTGTGGATTGTATAAATACTTGTGTTGAAGTTTGTGATTCCCGTAGCATGCATGTATGGTGAACCGTTATGTGATGAAGTCGGAGCATGATTTATTTATTGATTGTCTTCCTTATGAGTGGCGGTCAGGGACGAGCGATGGTATTTTCCTACCAATCTATCCCCTAGGAGCATGCACGTAGTACTTTGTTTAGATAGCTAATAGACTTTTGCAATAAGTATGTAAGTTCTTTATGACTAATGTTGAGTCCATGGATTATACGCACTCTCACCCTTCCATCATTGCTAGCCACTTAGGTACCGTGCATTGCCCTTTCTCACCTCGAGAGTTGGTGCAAACTTCGCCGGTGCATCCAAACCCCGTGATATGATATGCTCTATCACACATAAGCCTCTTTATCTCTTCCTCAAAACAGCCACCATACCTACCTATCATGGCATTTCCATAGCCATTCCGAGATATATTGCCATGCAACTTCCATCATCATCATATGACTTGAGCATCATTGTCATATTGCTTTGCATGATCGTAAGATAGCTAGCATGATGTTTTCATGGCTTGTCCGTTTTTATGTCATTGCCGCGCTAGATCATTGCACATCCCGGTACACCGCCGGAGGCATTCATAGAGAGTCATATTTTTGTTCTAGTATCGAGTTGTAATATTGAGTTGTAAGTAAATATAGTGTGATGATCATCATTATTAGAGCATTGTCCCATGTGAGGAAAGGATGATGGAAGCTATGATTCCCTCAAGTTGGGATGAGTCTCCGGACTTTACAAAAAAATAAAAGAGGCCAAAGAAGCCCAAATAAAAAAAGAGGCCAAAGAAGCCCACCAAAACAAAAAAACAAAAAAAATAAAAAAATAAAAAAATGAGAGAAAAAGAGAGAAGGGGCAATGTTACTATCCTTTTACCACACTTGTGCTTCAGAGTAGCACCATGTTCTTCATATAGAGAGTCTCTTGAGTTATCACTTTCATATACTAGTGGGAATTTTCATTATAGAACTTGGCTTGTATATTCCGATGATGGGCTTCCTCAAATGCCCGAGGTCTTCATGAGCAAGCAAGTTGGATGCACGCTCACTTAGTTTCCAGTTTGAGCTTTCATACACTTATAGCTCTTAGTGCATCCGTTGCATGGCAATCCCTACTCCTCACATTGACATCAATTGATGGGCATCTCCATAGCTCGTCGATTAGCCGCGTCGATGTGAGACTTTCTCCTTTTTTGTCTTCTCCACACAACCTCCACTATCATATTCTATTCCACCTATAGTGCTATGTCCATGGCTCACGCTCATGTATTGCGTGGAAGTTGAAAAGGTTTGAGAACATCAAAAGTATGAAACAATTGCTTGGCTTCTCATAGGGGTTGTGCATGATTTGAATATTTTGTGTGATGAAGATGGAGCATAGCCAGACCATATGATTTTGTAGGGATAACTTTCTTTAGCCATGTTATTTTGAAAATACATGATTGCTTTATTAGTATGCTTGAAGTATTATTGTCTTAATGTCAAATGATAGACTATTGCTTTGAATCACTTGTGTCTAAATATTCATGCCATGATTAGATTACATGATCAAGATTATGCTAGGTAGCATTCCACATCAAAAATTACCTTTTATAATTTACCTACTCGAAGACGAGCAGGAATTAAGCTTG